>NC_084595.1:20624764-20714764 GCF_033807715.1 Cololabis saira
CGAACTGTGGATGCTGATGAGAGCGGTGCCGGCCGGGACGAGGAGCGAACAGGAGCCCCTCCGGCCACTTGCGTCACCGGCAGCTCCGGAGAGTCGCCTCTTTTGTTACAAGCCCTGCTAGCGGTGCGTGACCAGAAACTCTGGACCGTCCCGTCAAACATGTGGGCTCCCCGGAGCCGTCCAAGCTTTTCTCATCATTGGCTTGTAGGAAGTGACTGGCTTTGTCATTCTCCCCGGCCCAGTTTTATTCTTGGCCTTTTTTTTTTCCTCCAAACAATACCACAACATATCCTGGTGTATTATAAAATATGGCTCAAATTGGCTCATTAAAATCCTCTGACCTGGGTTTTAACCTTCCGTCAACGGGGCTAATGCTCTGGGCGGATGCTCGGCAGTAATGGTGGAAGAATGTGGACTGGCCCAGTTGAAGTGGAGCCTTCAGCATGGCACAGCACAGCACGGAAAAGGCCTTTTATGATTTCCTTTGAAAAATTTATTCCAATGTATAAAGGGTCCTGCAAGGGTGTCATATACGGCTCCCTCTGTTAACGCTAAATCTTTCAGGCAGAAACTTTTAAAACTTCAAATGCAGCTAGATCTGCTTACACGTGTCATGCTATAGCCTATATAGCTCCCCTTCCTGCTCCGGCTCAAACGTGTGTTTCATGGATGTGAGAGTTTTTCCAGCGAGAAAACAGAAAACTGGCCTACAGTAAAACGCTGCATGTGCTGTCTGGCTTTCCCATCAGCCCTGTGGATGGGGCCGGGCATGGCTAAGGTGGCTTCAAGTCGTCAGTTTGAACCACTACATGCTGGAGTTCCTCACCACCACTTCTGGTGTGTTTTAGAGGAGTCTGTTCTGAGGAAACCCAGCTGACCCTGTGGGGAATCTGGCCTTTGGTTCGGTGGCGAATTCGAGATAAGTAATTCAAAATAATTAGAGAGGAAAGGAATTAGTCTGGATAAACTTTGGGGTTCCACCCAAAACACAATCTAATCTCTGTGTTGGTGGCCAGTTTGAGTCGTGACCTCTGATGACCCCTGAAATTCAAAGTCCAATCACACAAACCTGACTAATTCTTTCTATCGAAGACTATAATAATTGACATCAGTAAGCCTCGCCCCTAGGGTTGCCACCCGTCCCGTAAAATACGGAATTGTCCTTTATTTGAGAAAAAAATGTTGCGTCCCGTATTGAACTAATACGGGACGCGATTTATACCGTATTTTCATTAACTTTTACACCATATTCTAGTTGAATTATTGAAATAAATTAACCTTTACACCATATTCTAGTTGAATAATTGAAATAAATTAACTTTTACACCATAGTCTAGTTGAATTATTGAAATAAATTAACCTTTACACCATATTCTAGTTGAATTATTGAAATAAATTAACTTTTACACCATAGTCTAGTTGAATTATTGAAATAAGTTAACTTTTACACCATATTCTAGTTGAATTATTGAAATAAATTAACTTTTACACCATAGTCTAGTTGAATTATTGAAATAAGTTAACTTTTACACCAAATTCTAGTTGAATTATTGAAATAGATTAACTTTTACACCATATTCTAGTTGAATTATTGAAATAAATTAACTTTTACACCATATTCTAGTTGAATTATTGAAATAAATTAACTTTTACACCATATTCTAGTTGAATTATTGAAATAAATTAACTTTTACACCATATTCTAGTTGAATTATTGAAATAAATTAACTTTTACACCATATTCTAGTTGAATTATTGAAATAAATTAACTTTTACACCATATTCTTCACCTGTAGGCTATATTATACATTTGGGCTGATGTGGACATACAGTAGCATAGGAGGATATTTCAGTTACTAGTATGGTTGGCTGTCTGTACAGTCATGCAAGTTCAATGCTATTAAAGCACTTTAAACTTGAAATCAAAGCATTTTGTTTTTTTATATAAAAATGTTATATAAAAATAAACACATTTTTATTCAGTTTAGTAGTTTGGGGGCTTTTATCTTTTGGCTCCTGCGCTGCTGAAATCAGGGCGTCCCTTATTTCTATTTCTGAAAGGTGGCAACCCTAACTCGCCCCGTAAACGCGGATGAGCCAATAGCTGTTGAGTATCAGTTCCACAGGGCGCAGAACTCAGAGACCTGTAACTTTCATCTCCCCAGAAGAATCGGAGGATCCCGAACTCTCATCTGTGATTATGAGTAAGAATGATTCCAGGTATTCAGAGAAGATAAACAATGGAGTTCATTTATGTAGACCCTCACCCCCAATTTAACCTTTGTACCAATCATATCCATTTTTACATTTTCTACATCCCACTTCATGACAAATTTGAGACTCATTTGAATGATCCTCGACGGAAAGTGGTCCTTTTGTGTCAGAAATTTGTCTAAAACGTCTTTGGGACAAGGTTTTCACACAGACAGTGTAAAGCTGTGAACAGCAGCGAAAGATTGTTCAAGTTAGCAACAGTAACTAAGGGGGCAGGGCTTACGAGGATGGCTTTCCAGGCTATCAAAACCCACCTTTACTTCTTTGACGACGAGAGATGAGGTAAAGCAGTGTGTGCTGGTAAATGATCTGGGGGGAGTGGTAGTCTAGTGGTTACAGAGGTGGGCTTGGGTCTGGAGGATCCCGAGTATGGCAACCAAAAATATACCACTTTGGGCCCCTGTGCAAGGCCTTTAATCCTAATAGCTCCCCAGGCGCCAGAATAAAGGCAGCACACTGCTACTAGTGATGGGTTAAAAGCAGAGGACAAATGTCAGTGTGTTTCTAGGTATACTGACGAATAAAGACATTATTATTATCTTAAAAAGGACTATATGCATATAAATGCTGTTTTAACTTGTATGTCAATGTGGACAGAAAGTTCTGTTACATCTACATGGAGTAATAATTTATATGCAATTTCAGACAATCGCAGCTCTCCGTGTGCTACTGTAAGACCAATATCAATACCATTCCTGATCCGGATAAATCTCTGTGGTTCCACGGTGGGAGTCTTTAATACACTGAAGGGGGATTTTCGGTGGCTGGCCAGATCAGATTATCTCACTGATTCACATAAACTGGTCTGATTTGAAACCTGCAGCTGTCGAGAGTTTGAGGCGGAACCAGGACAAGACTTAAGAGCCCGGCTCACCTCACCTGTGGTCCAGGGAGGCGACTCTGGATGAAGAAATCAGAGCTCCTGCATAAAAACCACAACAGGTGTAAAGATAAGCAAAGAGAGCTGGGAAGATTACTCTTGGAGCATAAGTAATTCAAGGAGTTTTATCAAATTCTCCACCTCAAAGCCTGCTTCCTTCATGACCGTTTCACAGTTACGTCGGCTCTCTTATCAAAGCATCCTATTAACCGAACACGGCCAGGTCGGGCCCCTGCTGCACATCTACGACCAAAACCCAGCTCATAACTCTCAGCCTCTACAAACAAAATGGTTTTCCTGACAAGACATTTACAAACTAAGCCGAAATGCAAAGAGAAAGAAAATGATGCATTTTTTAGCTTTCACTCCAGTAGTCCTGGATCAAATAAATATCTGATATCTTGCCAAGTTACATAAATAAGAATGGAAATGCAAGAATGTATGCTGCTTCCACATACGGAAGGCTTTCTGAAGTACAAGAGTATGCAATTCCTCTACTGACCACCAGAGTCTGGATCCAACAATGACTCCACACTGACCTACAGGTTAAAATGTTCAACGTCACAGCAGAAATAAAATTATTTACAGTCTGGTATTAAAACAGTTTTGGTCTTCATAGTTAGATTTCACTTCTATAAAAACTGCACGGTGAACTTTCTGTGCGTCATCAGGTAAAATTATATTAAGCCATGAATTTATGGATAATTCAGGCTTTATTTAGGCTTCTGAGTAGCATTTACTGCATACACCATCTCTGGTATACATACTCTGTTGCAGCTGGGGTCTAGTCTGGCATGGTTTTGGTGTTTAGTTCCTGTTTTCTTTTTGAAACCCGTGTCTTTGTCTTTCAGTTGCGTCTTGACTTCCCTTGTTCCCATCTGCCCTGATTGTCTGCACCTGTGTCTTGTCTTATCTTTCCCCTGCTCCCCCGCTGGTCCGTGCAGTTTTGTCCCTCCATGTTTGAGGTCTGGTTTTTTCGCAATCCTACTCAGCAGTTATTTTTTGTTTGTTTAAGTTAGAAAATAAACATGTTTTTTTGAAACTCCTGTATCTGGGTCCTATCCTCCGCACCCATGACACGTAAGGGGGGGGGGGCATCTTCTTGATGTATTCCTGGATCTTTGTAGTTTTATCCTGGACGGTGGCTTTGCCGCCTCCCTCTTTCCTCTTCGTCTCATGGTGCTTGTTTTATGATGAAGCTATAATAATAATAATAATAATAATAATAATAATAATAATAATAACAATTTTCACCAATAAAGGTCAAGGATTCAAAACTGAGTCCGATGACACCACCCACGACTCTCTATGTCAAACCATTCAAAAGTTATGGCAGAATCACATATCGGCCAATCAGCTACTAGTATCACTTCCTATTTAGCGTTAAAGTTTGACGCGGCGCCACGGCCACGCCATTTCATGAAAACTCACGATTTTGATAACTTTTCATCGTTAACGTCTTTTGTGTCTCCTGAGCGAGTTTTATGTCGAATGGACGATCCCGCATTTTGGCATAAAATTGCGCCAAAATGACACAATTAATTCAAAATGGCCGACTTCCTGTTCGGTTTCGGCCATGGACCCAAGAGACTTTTCTTTAAGTTGCGACATGATACAGATGTGTACCGATTTTCGTGCATCTGCGTCAAACCGTATTGTGGGGCTTGAGGCACAACGTTTTCAAGGGGGGCGCTGTTGAGCCATTAGGCCACGCCCCTTTTTGACACTATTACAATACGTAATTTTTCGCCACATGGGACGTGCGTGCCAAGTTTCACAACTTTTCGAGTAAGTTATGCGCCTCAAAAACGCAATTGTTTTCGGATAAAATAATAATAATAATCTTTCCGATTTCAATAGGGCTTCGCACAAGCCTTGCTGATGCTCAATCCCTAATAATGCATTCTATTTGTAAGGCACATACTGTACTAGAATCTCAGAGTGCCACAGAGCCAGTACATAGTTAAAACTAACAATAATAAGTCATAAAACTCAACTCAAAAACACCTTCCTGAATAAGAAGGTTTTTTAGGCAAGTCTTACAAGAGTCCAGTGTCTGTGCCGCCCTTAGATGGTCAGGGAGACGGTTCCATAAGCGGGGCGCTACTGAGCAGAAGGCCCGGTCACCCATGGTGTGGAGCTTGGTGTTGGGAACCCGGAGGAGCGAGCAGGTTGTAGATCTGAGGTTGCGGGTAGAGGTTTGGGGAGTAATGAGTTCTTGTAAGTACGGCGGTCCATTTATGCATTTATGGGTGAGGAGTAGGACTTTGTATTCAATCCGGGTTGAGACAGGGAGCCAGTGGAGTGAGTGGAGAACGGGTGTTATGTGCTCATATTTCCGGACTCTCATCAGGATCCTGGCAGCGCTGTTTTGAATGTCTTGCAGTTTCGGGTTGTTCTTGCCAGTGATTCCAACGAAGAGTTGCAGTAGTCCAGTCTAGAGGAGATGAATGCGTGGATGAGCTTCTCTGCATCTGACAGGGTTAAAGTGGAGCAGAGTTTGGAGATGATAAAAGGAGGTTTTGCACAGGTGTTTTATATGGTCATTAAAGGTCAGGTGAGGATCAAACCTAACTCCCAGATTAGAGACTGTGGAGGAGAGGGGTATGACCTGAGCATCGAAGGTGAGGTGGTGAAACTGGTCCTTTTCACTTCCATCTCTTTCTCTGGCCAGTTTTCTGCACCAGGACCTGATTACCAGTAGGCGCATGTGTTGATGGCCCACTTACGTATATGTAGACAAACTAATGGGTCACAGAAAGAAGCAGCTTTGAAACCTGTCTCGGAGGAAGGAGGTTTAGTGCACAGATCAATCAGATAAGATGGATTTCTGTTACAGAACCACTACAGTCTGATGTTCACGACTAAAGATTTCAGTCTTGGTTGGCAAAATAAACTAAAAACAGCCAACGACAGCATAGACACAGTAGATAAGAAATGCCTCGTACTGGATTGTACAGGAAACAAAATGTGTTGTTGTGACAACAGAGAGAAATAGCACAGATGATGTTGACTAAACAGGACCAAAGTGTCACAGTGACAGCAGGTCCTGGCAGAACAACTCCAAGGTTAAACCCCCCCGGCACCTGGGGGCTCAGCATGTCCCGTCTGATGTAACGTGTTGACGGGGTAACACTGAAAACCTGGAGATCAGGTGCTGCTGGGAAGGTTTGAGGTGAAATGTGACACCTCCCTCTTTCCTCTACCGTGTAGAGTCTCATGGGGGGGCGAACCCATGCTGCTGGTCCGGGCTGAGCCAGATACAGCAGAGACCTGGTCCACCTTTAAAAAATGCCTCTCTTTGCAAAATGTGTTTTAAAAACCGTTTCGAACAAGTGCTGTCCATTCTGCCCAGAGGCGGTTCTGGAGTCTCTTGGGGCCCTGAAGTGGTCCATCCCTCTGGGACCGGTTCTGCAGGGAGGTCCTGCACCATCTGCTGATGGCAGAGGTCCAATTCAGAGACATTGTCCATGTGAAATTTAAGTTTTCCGTCTCAAGTTCATGCTGAAGTTTCTCAACTCGGTGCTTCGCTTCGAAGAACGTCACTTTTCAAACTTAAAGGAGCTGTATGTAAGAGCAATAATAAATCGAATCATAAGATGACCCCTATATGTCAACAGACATTTAAAAATCATCTTCATTTCAAATACTTATGTTATGACAACAGCACTCAAACCAGGATATTCCAGTTTAAAAAGAGGAGTTGCAGCCCTCAACTGATGTTTATGTTGTCATTTTTTGTTTTGGCCTGAAGCTCCACCCTCCACCTATCTCCCAATCACCAAGTCAGTATTGTTTCGGCATCCGGGTTGCCAGCACGGCTCTAATTATCGCAGCCATGGCAGCCTACGTTCCTGCTGCATTCTGCAGCCTACCTGGCAACCTCTGGTCGGGGGGAGGAGGGGGAGGGTACACGCCGCTCAACAGTATTTTGAAAGTGACTGCAGTACCAGTTTTGGCCATTTCTTACAGAAGGCTCCTTTAAGTTTCAGCTTCCTGGTTTGAATTCTGGGTTTTTCTTCAGTTCTTGTTGGAGATTTTGGTTTGTACCTCTCTTGAAGATTGTTGGAAAGGTTTTGGTCCTGGAACCTTTCAGTTCCACCCTGACAGATATGTCATCAACGACCTGGACGACATGACCTTTGACTCAACTCAGGTGCGTTGGAGCTGAGAAACACCTAAAACACCTAAAGACGGCGGACCTCGTGGAACGAATGATTAACTCTGACTTGTAGAGAATATTCTTCCATGTTCTGAACTTGTACTGTTTTTTTTTTTATTTGGCTCATTATTGAAATAAATGCCCCGCGCCCCGTGCGAGGGAAGGCTGCACATACTGCTGTGTATTTGAATACACTCTTAAAGACTTATGCAAATGAGAGCTCTAAAGTGTTAACCTTGGCCGTGGCAGTGTTTACTGTAGCTCGCGTGAGCAGGTGTGGTGCGCACTGATCCCACCAACTCGTCCGTTTTCCTTCCTCCTGCAGACTCCTGGATGAACTGACCATCACTGCATCAAACATCCCACTGGCAGAAATCTGTTGTGTTTGTTGTTTTCTGAAAAAGCACTCATCCTCGTTTGGTTTGGGACATTTCTGTTTTTTCAGGTTACAATGCCACACAAAGCCTTTTTCCATAGCATTTACATGAATGCTTAGACTCGCAAATTCCCTGCAGAAGCTTCCCTGCTGGAATGAGAAGGATATGTTTGTAGAGGTAAGAAAACAGGGACCGTTTTTGAGTAAATAAAGAAATAAAGAACAGCTCAAAGGAACAACAAAGAGTAAAATGACTAATCAGATTTGAAAAAAGAAACTGCCAGTAGAAGTGATGGAATCCAGGTTCACGTCGAAGAAGATCATTGTTTTTGTCTCAAGGTTGACCTTTTCCAAGTCCTGGCTGCTCCAAGATTTACAACTATTTGCATCAACTTGCAAATGTGGCAATCATCTGAATTTGTAGTGGCCGGATTTGCCTTTCTGCTGGATCCTGACGTGAATGTTTCAAAATTATTCCAGAGGAGACGAGACAAACCCTCAAGTAGCTTCAGCTTGCAAATTGACTCCCTGGAAACAAATAATCCTCAGAGAAGCAGAACAAAGCACAGGCAAGGAAGCAAGGAGGCAAGAAGGCGTGGAGGGAAGGAGGCAAGGAGGTGGTATGGAAAAATCTATTTTTAAAAGAAATATGTTCTGTCTGTACAGTATAAGACAGGAATGGGTGGAATGGATGTAGTGTCCTACAGTGAGAACGAATATTCACAAGTGGAAAACCTTTCATGAGAGTTGTCAATCTTTCCAGGAGTGCACATCCCACCAAAGTCACCACAAGTTCAGACCACGCACACCACATGACCTCTTGAAAAATGTCCTATGGACAGAAGAAAGCAAAGTGGAATTGTTTGGCCTCGAAGCCAAGAAAACCAAACACAGCACTGAGCACGGTGGAAGAGGGATGATGGTAGGGGGTGGTCACTGAGTGTGAGCAGAACTGGACCAACATCTCCAACAGTGTTAGACCGATGAATTCATACAAGAAACGCCCACTTAAGGGAGGGTCTATCAACTATTGGGGGTCGTATCATTCATTTATCAGGTATTATATAAATAAAACATGGGAGAGGGCGTACCAACATTTGCATAAAACTGTAAATAAATGAAAACTGGCCACTGGAACTAATTTAACTAGTCAAGTCAAGCGTTTAGAGGAGTCAGAATATTCCCGGCCGCTTTGAACTCCAAACCACCAGCTCTCTGCCCCTATTGGCCGCCGGGGGCCCGCCGGGCCGCGACGACGTGCTAATTAAGTGGGAGCTGCTCGTCAAGAGGCTGCAGAGCTACACATTTCTTACTGGATTACAAGGTGCTGGGGAGGAATGCAGGAACCGGTGGAGGTCTGCTGGTAGAGGCTGAAAGAAACAACGCGGGTGAAGATGAACACACCCCCCACCCTTTTCCTTCACGCCCGCTGCCCGCCGGCGCAAAAACAGCATGTGCCATTTATTCCCAGAGTCAAAATAACCCACCGTGTGACTTCTCTGTGGGTTCTGTGGACGTGTGTGTTTGAGGTTGTCCTTAATAGTTTCTTAATGTGCAAAGGATTGTAGCATGTCAGACGGGCTGGGAGTTAGCGGCGTGACAACAACACGGGGATGGATGGCTTGGCTCGGCACCTGGAGAAGGGTGTGTGTGTGTTATGGTGAGAGACAACCTTGGCGGTGATAAAGCAGTAAACCACACATGAACCAGCAGGGCAGCCAGGCGCTTATAAGGGCAGAAGAATAGAGCTTTTGTATCACCGCAGGGAAAGTCCATATCTCATTTTATTTGCTTTTGTCTGACTTTTGTGTCCAATGCATTTATATATTTTTTATCATCTCTTGAGCCATTCTCGGCTGAAAAGTCTATTTACGCAACGAGATTACAAGAAACTAGCTGCTGAAAAGAAAAAAAGAGTTTTCCAGAGTTCATACAGTCGTATTTCATCCATAACGGTGCAGACGAGACACATGACATGAAAAATATCGGCTGATATTGAACGGAAGAAATGTTTTCGATAAAACTAAGAACATGAAAAGGTGAGTTCAGCGGTGGGGATGGCGCCGCCGTTTCATGGCCGCTCCACGTCCTGCAGCCGCTCTCGTCAGCGATCGCCATAGTTGGAGACGCTGTCGTCTGCTGAAGATACGAGTCTCCTACGACCTCCTGGTCTCATGCTGAACCAGGATCGGTTGCGGTTCCTTGACCGGCCACCGGCTGCAGAAGCGGGTCCATGGCGTTCACGCCGCAGCTGGTGGAGCTCATGAACGCCCACGCCAATCACATGTTTAGCAAAAAATCTGTCCATATTGTACGTCTCAGCCGCAGTTCGGATCTTGACAGACGTGCAGACGCCACGTAGGGGCGTCTGGAGGTGCCTGCACTCCGACAGCAGCTATTATCCCTCCATTAGGAGCAGCTGGAGGTCTCTGGGATCAGGGATTAACTCTGTTGTGTTGTGTCGCGTACGGACCTCACCGCTGAAAGACACGTGTGTCTGGCTCATGTAAAGTAGTTGCTTGGAGCCACCGATGTGCACGGACGTTAAAAGACACTGTAATTCAACCTGAAAACAGAGCTATGCCCCCCCCCTCATCAGCTTTCACTCGTCTGCATATATGCTCACATCAAGTTAAACTCACTGGTACGTTTAGACATCAGCTACTTCAGATTAAAGGTTATGAGTTCATAATATATTTATCATCATCTTGATTAAACTTTGATTAAGTTGTTTAAGTCCAAAATCAGAAATAAACACATTTACAGCACTTGTTTCAGCAGTGATATGTGCAATGAGGATGTTTGGACAGATTTGATGAGAAGGAATGTAAACTAATACTAATGAGCATCAGAGGTTAGAATAAACTACGTCAGACAAGCTGAGACAGCTAACGGTGATTGAAATAAAGTGGGCGTGTCCCCGTCGGCTTCCCATGCCTGTTCATTCGTTTGCAACACGGTGATGCACCGCTTGGCAGCACACTTCTGAAGACCTGTGATGTCACAGGGTGTTTGTCCAGTTCTTCTTTCACAGTCTCTGAGACTGACTCGGGTTTGAATCTGTAGAAATTCCACTTCTGTTGGTGTACTCCCTCTAGTAATAGTTTGGATTTCTTTTTTTTTACTTAACTAAAATCAGTATTACATACAACCTATTTTCTAACTGGAATCACAGTCTAACTGGGACTGTAATCTAACTAGAACTGTAATCTAACTGGAACTGTAATACATCTGAAAATTTTGTCCAACTGGAACTGTTTTCTAACTAGAACCACAGTCTAACTGGAACGTTAATCTAACTGGGACTGTAGTCTAAGTGCAGCTTTGAGCTCTGTTCTGCTGTCAATCTAGTCTAGAAAACAAGCCGAGACATATTTCCTAGACTTCTTTGTGTGTGTGTGTGTGTGTGTGTGTGTGTGTGTGTGTGTGTGTGTGTGTGTGTGTGTGTGTGTGTGTGTGTGTGTGTGTGTGTGTGTGTGTGTGTGTGTGCGTGCGTGTGTGCGTGTGTGTGTGTGTGTGTGTGTGTGTGTGTGTGTGTGTGTGTGTGTGTGCGCGCGCGTGTGTGTGTGCGTGTGTGTGTGTGTGTGGCGGGGGTCTTTTCCCAACATCACAGCATGAAGGAAAGCCGCTGAAGTCTCTAAATGACAAACGACACCTGCGTAAACCAAACAAAATGCTACTGTGTGAGCTCCAACTGTTGATGGGGGGGGTCCCTGCTGACATGCTAACTTTCACACTTTGGGAATGAGACTGGAGCTGGTACTTCAGCAGATTCTTATCAGTGGCGGTTAGTGCAGACAAACACTGTCAGCTTCAGCTGCTGCTGCAGCCGGCCATGAATACACACACACACACACACACACACACACACACACACACACACACACACACACACACACACACACACACACACACACACACACACACACACACAGTATTTGCTGCACATTAATACATGTTTTTGTGAGCCTAATTTTTAAGGCAGAGAAACTCAGAAGTGCACATTCCTCATTGCATCAGCTGGACGCTACGCAGAGTTCAAATCACAGACTCTCTGCAGAACTGGACACACCCCCTGTGATGTCATCCAGCGGGATTTTGAAACCTATTTTTCCTTGTACTGCACAGCTCCATGAAGCAAATGGATGGGACGAACAGGCCTGGGAAGGACACGCCCACCTTACATCAATCACAGTTAGCTGTTTTAACTTGGCAGACTTAGCTTACGCTGAACTATGATGCTAACTAATGTTACTTTACATTTATTTTAATAAGCACATGACATCTACAGGTGGAGACCAGAACCTGTTTGAATCCAGCTGTAAATATGTCCACGTCTAGGTTGTCGTCCAACCAGCAACCCACATGTTGCCCCTTGGTTCCTACCCAGTTCAGCTGTTTCCATTAAGTCAGTTCCGATGCTGGTTCAGAACCAGTGGCTCATTAAGGCTACACCCACACTAGTATTTGCTAATTACAAAATAATCTGCTACAGCACGGTCTACTCATGGTGATGTCATCCCTCGCTGGTGACACGGATGTCATCATGAGGTCAAGTCCACCATCAGCAGCTGAGTGAGGTCTCTTTAAAGTGCCGTCTCCTCCTGACGTGACATAAGAAGTGTATAAGGAACTGAAAGATGGGTACAAAAAAAACAAAAAAACAAACGCAGTAAAAACTAAACAGGTTTGGCTGCAGAGAAATCTGAACGTTTGCGCCAGTAGGAAGAGCTTAGGGACTTCTTTCAACCTCCCGTCTTGTTCATTAGTGCACAGATCAATGTTCAGCAACTCACGTGAAACCTGTGTTTGGAGCCGTCTTTCAGCACACACTCAAATACACACACACACACACACACACACACACACACACACACACACACGCACACACACACACACACACACACACACACACACACACACACACACACACACACACACACACACACACACACACACAAGACTGAGACGATGCTGCTCGCAGATTTCTGAGCTGGTATCATGTCTGAGACCTTGAACACCGTTAGTCTGCTTCCCCTCCGCCACATCCAACATGTCTTTGCATAATTTTTGTTTTGGTAAAAACATGTTGTCCTAAAAACATTTCTTTCTCCTTTCATCATCTTCTTTGAGGCTGAGGTGTCATCGCAGGGTTGGTACAAAAATGCTGACTTCATTTGCTCCTCATGTAACTCTGCCGCGTTTAAATAGACGTTTCATTTAGTTGTGTTCAGGGCCGCCTCCAAAAAAGTTTCATAGGGGTGGCCAGATGGGGCCACTTAAATTCTTGGGGTGGACACCAAAACTTAAAGCCATCATTACAGGATTTTATTATACTGTTGTAGTACACAGGCTCAGAAATACTTAAAGAAACGCCTACTGATGTGCATTTGGCCCAAATGATTTGGGATGAAATGCATAACTGACGATAGAATATATGTGACCGGAAAGTGTTTTTTTTTTTATTGAGGCAAGTGGGGTGGCCAGCAAATTTGTAGGGGGGGCCGTGGCTGGTTGTGTTGGGAGTTAAAGGGGCGTGAAGCTGCAGCAAACAAAATAATTTCCCTTTTAGAGCGAGAATCTCTTACAGATGTGGCCAGATGTTCTGAGGTTCTGCTGCCCTCCACATCCAGAGGAGCCAGCTGAGGTGGTGAGGTCCAACCGGGAGGAGGCCCAGGACAGACTCCGGAGGGATGGATGGACGGATGGACACATTGCTGAAATGTTTCCTGTTTCTATCCTTCGTACTCGGTGCTTTATTAAATTCAAACAGGTGTGACATCGCTGCTGATTTTACTTCTTATATTTCAGCTTTTAAACCGATCACTGGTATTTTTCTTTTCAACATATTAAATGTTAACAATGGGAACGTACTGATTTTATGTGGCTGATGTAGCTACTGACTTTGTGTTTTAAGTACAAACATCTGTATTACAAACAACTTTCGTTTCTATGAAACTGATTTATTTCAACATCATGAACCCATGATTTAAAATATTCTCTTTTTTCTTTACTTTTGATCAAATATTAACTAACCTTTAATTTCAGTTTGAATTAACATGCACAGATTAACAAACATTGAACATGGAAATGTATTTTTGAATTTTTAAATGTTTGTATTTTGCGATGAAAGATGAAGTGGCTGACTTGTGTTTTGAAGGAAAAATATGTAATTAAACTTTACAATTTACTGAAAATAGTTTTTGTTCTTTATTCAAATAGTACTTTTATCTCAGTATCTTGTTTTCAATGGAGGAAAAAAAAGATTTGATTTAAATAATCACCTTGGAGGTTTATTTACTTTAATACAGCACAGATCTAAACAGCAGAGTTGGAGCTGCATTTTAATTAAAATAATCAGAATAAAAATCATTGTTTTCTTTATGCGCTTAATATAAAGTAATATTCAATAGATTTTTTAAACTTTTAATAACTTTAAATGTCAAGCCAAGAAACACTTTAATGTTAGTGCATAAAAACTTTTGTTTCCCTAAATCCAGAAGTGCACATCGTGTGCTTGCGTGAGCAACAGCGGCGTGTTTTAATCAGCACGGACGTGAAATCAGTCATTCAAGTCGCAGATGAGTTTATGACCAGAATAAAAACCTGCTCCCAGTTAAACGTGTCGTAACGTGAGCAGAAAATGAAATCTGAGACCTTTTATAGAAAGAGTTCAGTCTTATAAAGTTTATTGACATGAGGGAAAAAACATGGGATAATGTTTAAATACTCTACTCAATAAAGTTATTCAAACATGCACAAGTAATAGAAGAGAAACTGCACGTGAACGTGGGTCACCGTTAATCTCCTCGGGGAGACAAACGTGATGTTTACAGCGCAACAGAAGACCCGTGGATTCGTCAGTGGAACGCTCGACTCATGACGGGCGCCGGCCGCTTCAGAATGGCTTCCACAGAGAACGACAGCGACTCGCCGGACGCCATCTTGGTCCCCACAGGTTTGGAGAGAAAGTCTTTGCCATAGCGGTTTGTGATTTTTGCCGCCTGAATGTCCTTGGGAGTTCCCTCCCTGAACCTGCGAGCCGCCTCCTCGAGCAGCTCTTTGCAGTACGGAGCCCGGAGCTCCGGCCCGGACCCGGCGCCGCTCTTCTCGCTCAGAGAGTTCTGGAGGAGGGAGTGGAAGGAGTTGATCTTCATGGAGAGTCTGTCCTTGCTGCTCAGCTTGTTCAGGACCTGGCTGGAGCTCCTCCTGGGTGGGGAGAAGGCCGAGCACTCCCTCTGGCCCCCCGGGGGGCCGCCGGGGGGTTTCAGGTCTGACCGCTGGGAAGCCGGTGAGTCCTGCGGGGCGGCGGCTCGGGATCCTTCCACCTTAGCGCTGAGAGCGGCCGCCGTCTCCTGCTCCGGCGGCTGGCTCTCGGCAGGCATGGCCTTGGGCTCCCAGACGGCGCCCGGCTTCATGTTCTGTACCGCCGTGGCGTTGAACAGACACTGCTGGTAGAGCAGGGCGTCGCCCAGGCTGCTGGAAGCGCGGGGCCACATCATGAAGCCGCCGCGCGACGGCTGCAGGGGGTAATGGCGGTAGGTGGTGGCCACGCTGACGTTGGAGGAGATGAGCTCCACGTTGGCGGCTCCGGCGGAGTACTGCATGGACAGATCCAGGCAGTTGGGGCCCAGGAAGTTGGGCTGGGGCTCCACCTGCGACGCCGGCGAGTACGCCGTCTTGTAAGAGCCGTACTCGGCCGCGCGGTGAGCCAGGCCGCCGGGGAACAGGAGTGGGTTGCTGGCCGTCTGGTTGCCCTCCAGAAGCTCTCGTTCCTTGTACTCGCGCTCCAGCATGATGTTCTCCAGCTCCTTGTCAGCGAAGGCCCGTCTCTTCCTCATGCGATCGCTCAGCGGTGGAGGGAGAGACGAGTTGGCTGCCAGGAACGGGTCGGGCTGCACCGGACGGTATCCTGTCAAAAAAATATACACGGTAAATGATGTGTTTCCATCATCCTACTGTAACAGGTTTGGATCCGTTGCAAGAAATGATGAGTCATAAGTTGGTTTTGCTACATTTAATTCTGCAGAAGACAGAAAAATACATAAATAAATCTTCTGGACCCTCTTTTAAACTCCTGCTCCACTCATCAGAGCAACGCAGCACTCTCACCAATTTAATTGATTTTCCTCTTTATCAAACTACTACCAAAACAGAAAGGCAAAAAAAAAAAAAAAAAGGCAGTTTCCTCAAAAGACGCAAATAAAAACAATAAAATAAAACAACTAATTTAGATAAAATTCACAAACATTCAACAAAATAAATTAATGATAAATAAGATCCCTAAATAGAATTTGAAAAATATAAACATATAAACATAAAAATGATTAAAGTGGGATTTTCCAACTCTGTTACACTACAACGTGCACATATCTGAATTTATTTTCTTTTTAAGCGGGTCGTCACAGCGGATCATCCTATCTGCGCTCGTGGAGACCACTGCACCAGCGTGTCAGCCCCCCCGAACCCACCAAGGGGTCACAGGCCAGAGTTCTGCCTGGGTTTCTACATCGTGGGGGGGGCAATATGGGCTTGGGGACATCCAGCTACATTATTACTGGAGGGACTAATCCGTCGAGGACAAACATGAGGCCTGGATCGGGGTGGAGGACCGGCGCAGGAATGAATGTGGAGATAACACACAGAGACTCAGGTCACCAGTTCATTTATGTTCCTGGCCTCACTCAGGGTCACCAATCGAGGGTCGCGACCGAAGAAACAAGATCACGGATACAAGCGTTGAAATGAGTTTCCTCTGCAGGGTGACTCAGGCCACGTTTACACATAGCAGGGTATTTACAAAAATCGATATTTCCCCCTCTACGTTTTGAAAAATACCATCATTTACATCAGATCGTTTTCAAAATCTCTTCATTTCCACGAACCCGCATAAATACGCTGTTAAGGTGCTATGAGCAGCCAAACCTACAGGCGGCAGTGTAACGAGAAGCATAAAGTCATGCTAGCCAATCAGAATCCTGGAAAAAAACCATCACCAAATGACACGAGTAACTACAGTGGCCAAACAAATTGTAAACAGGTCGCACACATGACGCTGGTGACGTTTCTGTCGCATGATGTGACGTTCTGAACCCTAAATGTCCGTTTCCCTCCGTTTACAAGCAAACGTGAAGACAGAGTTTTTGCAAATCTCCACTTTGGCCGGAGTTTTCAGAAATGATCGTTTTTGGTGACTTTGAGCTTTTTTTTCGTGTAAACGAACGGCCAAAACGCATGAAAACACCACCATTTTTGCTACGTGTAAGCGGGGCCTCAGAGATAGGAGGAGCAGTTCTCTGACTCAGAGGAGACTCGGGGGAGAGTCGGAGCTCCTCACCACCGAGCACCTGCCTTGGTAGTTCAGGCATCTGTCTGGGTGTCTCCTCTCTCCCTGGATGGGAGTCCAGCTGGGAGGAGGTTCAGGGGCAGAACCAGGACATGCTGAACACACTACGTCGCTTCAAAGAGCTGGAGGAGCTGGATGGGAAACAGAGGTCTGGGCTTCTCTGCTGCCACGGCAACCCCAACTCCGGTAAAATGAGCTTCATAGACGGAGAAAACGGAAATGCAGCGACTTCACAGTTAAGTTTTATCCACGTACGACAGAAACAAGCGATTACGGACGAAGAGCCTTGTCCTCGGTTTGGACAGTTTGTAAGAAAAGATTGCCCATATCCAAGAAATAGTCCATCTGTGCAACTTGTAGCAGAATATAAAGAATACAGACTGTAAACTTAATCCACAAGACAAAAGTTTGCTGTATACAAAAAAAGGAAAAAAAGACACTTTTCAGGGAAAAGAAGAAGATTGAAGGGAAACCTAAAAAAGACATGAAAAACTCCAAAAGAGAGCAACTGAAATGTTGGCGTCAGATCTGGTTTGCTCATTACCTTCAAGGATGCTTTTAGCGAGCATGGTGGACGGTCGAATGTGTCGCTGATAAATCCTCCTCTCTGCTGGAATTTGTTTCCCAGAGATCCCTTTCTTATCCTAAGATAAAGAACAGAGAAGAAAATAAAGTCATTAAATCACGCTGTCAGGATGCTTTTCTTGGTCCTCTAGTAATAACTGATTTGTCACAGCTGCACCCGCTCCGTTTGGCTCACCAGGGTTTTATTGGCTGTTCACGTGAAATATGGCTCTGACTGTGGACTTTTGATGTTTTTCAGTTATAAAAACAGGATCCTTGTACACAGCAGTTTTTTTTTGTTTTTTTTTTTTTAAATCAACAGACACATCCACCAACTAATTTGAACTTAAATATGTTTAAGATTTTTACCATTTAAAACGAAGTATGCAGCCAATCCTGGATGCATGTCCACAAACTCTAACGGTCCGACAGGAATAAAGTTATAACACTCTCTCTATATATATTTGTGGGAATATGTGAACATTACACCTTCTTTTTCTAAAAACAAGGATACATGAACCCAAAATAGGTGCAAATTTGCTATCAGTATCCAAAAGCTTTTGTTTTTCCTAACTAATTAGTTGGGGAAAATAAGCTTTTATTTTGCAAATAAAAATAATTTGATTTGCTACTTTTAGAAGATTTAAATTCAGTGAAATAAAAAATTGCTAACAACATTCAAATCTGACGGCAACATCTTTTTCACCTGGACCTAAAACTAAACTTTTTGACACATTAAATTTATTTTTTTTTCATTCCAAATTAAAATAAGAGTCTCCGAAGGCTCAACCGAGTGGCATCAGCAGACGTGCCGGACTGTCAGAAACCATCAGAACAGTAATGTCAGCGGCTCAACACAGCAGATCGATGTACTGCATGTGGAAAAACTTAATCTCAAATAAATAAAAACTGCCCAGCAAATGTACATTAATATGGAAGCATGCATCTATTTCAGACAAGTTTGAAAAAGTGAATTTATAAAACAAAATAAATAAATAAATAAAAGCTTCTGCCTTAAAAATTATTTTTTTCTTTTTTTTACTAAACAGCATTACTGTTAAAAAGCCTGAAGTCGAAAACAAGTGACGTCTACGAGTCATCCACGGCCGTTCGGGGGAAGTCGGCGAGGAAACAGCTGCCACGAAGGCAGTGAGCAGTCTGGAGATGGATGAGCCGTTTAGAAATTCCCACAATCCTTAAAAAGGAAGGAGCACTTTCAGATTTGGACTGGCAGCAAGCTGGTCCTTTAGTTGTTAGCTTAAATAAAGCGTCTCATATGGATAAATAATTAGGCTTGATTATCAAATAATGTATTATGTCATTCTTCCCGTGTAGTCACATGACGCCGGCAGAAGTGGCTGGTCTTTGAAAAGAAGAAAAAAGGAGAGAGAACAAGCTTCCTGGTCCACCAGCCACTGTGACAGGACGACAAAAAAAGCTAACGTCCAACGCCACGTCTACACGTCATTATTGGGTAAAACTGTCCCTCCGTTTGTGCCGCAGCGGTCCTCCAGATCCAGATGTCCTCCCCCTCGTTGCGTCCCCACGACGTTCCTCCCCACCTGACGGACCTGTTTCAGGTCTGCTGTCTTACATGTCTGCATCTCAACTGGCTATTATGTTCAGCAAGCGTCCAAAAAACATCAAAGTAAAACTTCATGTTGGAGAAATTAAGCTTTCTTACTTCAAAGCAAGCTGGTGGTGTTTTAAGTTCAGATAGTTGTTTTTTTAATGTGCTGTTCTGCGTAAAACTCAGATAAAAAAGTTTAAGGCTACACGGTTATTTTTCACATTTGTATATTTTTGGAAAATTTTTCCTTCTACTGTCGCTAACAAACCTGATAATTTGCTGGTAAAGGCCTCGTTTCTGAGGGACCGCAAATACCAACTTTCACTTGTACAGACATGACATGCTTTTTTTCTGTAGCATTGTGTGGTTTAATTTTGTATATTTATCAGCTACAGGTCAAGCGATGCAGGTTTGTCGATGGTAGATGCCAAGTATTCAAAAACAGCCAACAACTGTTTTACTCTCCCAGAGGAGTTGTTTCTCGTACAACCAGCATCAACAATTACAGACCACAGAAGAAAAATATTACAAGTCAGTGCTACACACCAGAAAGGCCCATTTAAAAAGATAAAATCAGCAGGATCAGGTGGATTTTAGTTTTCCTGCATTTTGGCACCGAGATCATCTTGTGCTTCTTTAAGCAGTTTGTTAAAATGGTTTAGGTTGACAATAAGCAGGAATCTGTTCTTGATCTGAGGGCCGAATGACCCTGGAGACCAGAATAAAAGGAGTAAAATATCCTCCTAAAAAATGCGCTGTCAATGTCAAAAACTCTAGATAAAAATATTGAAGCTGATGTTGCTCAAGGGTTTTCATTTATACTTAAAACAAAACCAGCATAAGGAAGACTTTGGCAGTACTGTATATTACTGAAGTCATTTATGCTCTAATAAGGTCACCTGGTTGAGTTACATGGACTTATTTTAACCCGTAATATGACAGGTAATAAGTTAATTTTTTTTTTTTAAGTGAAGCCTTCTTTAAATATCAGAATCAGAATCAGCTTTATTGGCCAGGTTTGAACATTGTCCAACAAGGAATTTGACTCTGGTTATTTCGCTCACTGTACCCAGATTTAAAAATAGAAAACAGTAAATAAACAGATGTGGCACTTATTAACAAATATACAGTCAAAAAACTGAAAGGTGCAGCAATATGAGGTAGAAAAATGACGGCTCTAAATAAAATAACAAATATACAATTTTTTTTTTAAAGTGAAAGGTGCAGCAGAATAAGGCAGACATGATTATTGTTGGAAGGTGCATTGTTAAAGCATGTGATAGTGTTATTATAATTACTGTTATTATTGTTATTGCACGGTATCCCATAAAGTCATATTGCAATATGACTTTATGGGAGCAAGTTTGATCTTTTTTTCCCTTCAAAATAGTATTTTATTGCCTGGTTCTGGTCTTTGCAGCTTTGTAAACAGTGAGTGTGCTGGGTGCTCTGTGCTGGGTGTTGTGTGTTCTGTGCTGGGTGCTGGGCGTAGGGTTGCCACCCGTCCCGTAAAATACGGAATTGTCCTTTATTTGAGAAAAAAATGTTGCGTCCCGTATTGAACTAATACGGGACACGATTTGTACCGTATTTTCATTAACTTTTACACCATATTCTAGTTGAATTATTGAAATAAATTAACTTTTACACCATATTCTAGTTGAATTATTGAAATAAGTTAACTTTTACACCATATTCTAGTTGAATTATTGAAATAAATTAACTTTTACACCATATTCTAGTTGAATTATTGAAATAAATTAACTTTTACACCATATTCTAGTTGAATTATTGAAATAAATTAACTTTTACACCATATTCTAGTTGAATTACTGAAATAAATTAACTTTTACACCATATTCTAGTTGAATTATTGAAATAAATTAACTTTTACACCATATTCTTCACCTGTAGGCTATATTATACATCTGGGCTGATGTGGACATACGTAGCATAGGAGGATATTTCAGTCGCTAGTATGGTTGTCTGTCTGTACAGTCATGCTAGTTCAATGCTATTAAAGCACTTTAAACTTTAAATCAAAGCATTTAGTTTTTTCATATAAAATAAACACATTTTTATTCAGTTTAGAAGTTTTGTGGCTTTTTTTTTGGCTCCTGCGCTGCTGAAATCAGGGCGTCCCTTATTTCTATTTCTGAAAGGTGGCGACCCTAACTGGGCGCCCTGTGCTGGGTGCTCTGTGCTGGGTGCTGGGTGCTGGGTGCTGGGTGCTGGTCCAGGCTCACCTCCGTCGCCTGCTGCCGCCGCAGCGCCACCTGCGCCGCCATGACCCGCTGCCTCTCCACCACCAGCAGGCAGTTCGCGCACTGGCAGTCCCTCCAGCGGCAGAAGCGCTTGTGGCCCTTCAGGCAGGACACCACGCCGTGGTTGCGGCAGCGCGCACACTTGGGCGTGCGGCTCAGCTTCCTGTGGTCGCCGGAGCTCAGGCCGCGGGGCCCCGGCTGCTCTCCCGGCTCGTCCCCCGGCTTGCCGGAGCCCTCGGCGCCGCCGGCGCCCTCGTCCCCGGGGCGGCTGCAGGGCTCCAGCGCGTCGTCGCTCTCCGTCTCCAGACTCTCCACGTCGATCTCAAACTCACAGCCGGCGGTGTCCGACATGTCTGCGTCCGCAAAACCACATTACCTGACATTATTATACATATTTTAGTTCAAATTTATATAAATTATTTCTTCAGTAACCGCCTTTTTTGTGTCTTTTTTTTAACATTGGTCAAAGTTCCTGTCTGGCGTCTTAAATTAACTCTTCATTTATATATTTCCAACATGTGAAAATCAGTTAAAGCCTGTTTTGGTTGTCTCCAATGAAGCAGGCAAATAATGAAAATAAAAGATTAAAAATGTAAAGCAAGTCAAGGCAACTTTTAAAAATAGACAATTTTAAAGACTTAAAGACTTACAGAAGCATCAGAAAGATTAAATAAATAGATTAAATAGTAAAAGCAGAAATATATTTCATGAAGACAAAAGAACATTAGGACAATATAACATTGAAAACAATTTTAAATGTATTAAGATATAAAGTTCTTAGGTACTTGTTTAATCAAAGTTTTAATGACCACTGACAAACTTAAACGGGGAAATAGTTCATTTCAATGCCATACCATCATTGGTCTTTTAATTTTAAACCCGTTATTAACTTTGACAGGTCACTTTTGCTCAGAGTTGTTTTGTTCTGACCATTATGTGCTTTTATTTTGTGCACATATTATCCACAGGTAAACTGATGTTTTTAAGGTTTTATTTGTTGATTTCCCCCGTAGCCCATGCTGATTTAAACAAATAACCATTGATCCACAAACCACACGATTAACCTAATAGTTAGAGATGAATAACAGCAGTTTTGAGTTTAAAAGTAGAAAGTTGATCAACAGGAGGTTTATTTCATGTGCGTCCAGGTTCCAGCTGATGTCCCTCACAAATCTCGGAGCCCCACTTGTTTTATGCAGGCGATTGATTATTATTGATTGATTATTAAACTATATCCGCAACACTTTAAAGTTTGTTCTACAGGTATAGGGAGTGTAAAAGTTGATTTGAGCAGTTTTTCTGGGTTTTGGTCGAACTTTTTTTTTTTGCCAAACTCAACGGTTACTGTTATTATTATTGATTAAGCTTCACTGTGAACGGTTTTCACTAAATCTGATCTGGACACGAGAGCTCTGATAATAAAAATAATAAAAACAGCTAAACTTGAAGCTCAGTGCTGAGTCCCTTAAAACTATCAGATTTCTACTCTGGGTTTTTGTCTTCATACCTCTGAAGTCAGGCTCAGGAGCACATAAAAGACTCTGAACTTATTATGATGAATAAGCAAATGTTGTCTTTTATTAGTCATAACTGCGTAATGCGAGATTTAATGCTAAAAAACGTATAGGTTCCATGATAAACAAGACAAAACTTTATTTAATTCTGTATAGCCTGCAAACTTTGAGCAACTTTTTATTACATAGAAACAGAAAGTAGATCTAAGCATTATTGTGATATTTATTTCACCCCATCCTCCCATGTAGTTAAGTAGTTACACTAAATTTGAAGGAACCTAAAAGAGTTATCGCCCTAATGTCTCAGTCATAAACAAAGAGCTCAGTTTACCTCCAGAGATCCAGCAGAGTCGCAGCGCGTCGTTGGCTCTGATGAATTACATGCGCGGGCCACACTCCCGCCCGGAGCCCTAATTGGCTGTTAATTGGTTGTTAATTGGCTGTTAATCAGCGGGATGAGCGCAGGTCAGGCGGAGAGCGGTTCCAGCTTCCCTCTGATGCGGAGCCGAGAACCTCGCTGATAAGAACCGCAGCGGCCGCGCTCTCTGCCCGCTGATTGGCTGCTTCCAAACCCCCGCCGGCCAATGGGAGGCCGAGCAGATGCTCGGAGGGGCGGGGCCTCCCCCGAGGCCAGCTGGAGGGGGTAACGGTTGGGAGTAATCTGATTACTTGTGGCATTCACTTTAGGGGATAAAACACGAGGGAAAGTGTAGGAAAAAACACAATAAAACCCCCAGAAGTGTTAGTTTTTGGCTGTGGTTCAGCTGTGGGGTGTGATCTTAAAGTATCAGCCTGTTTCTCAGCATGTTGGCTGTTTGAAACATTAATCTTGGGTAAACTAAAATATGATTGCTTTTTAAATAAATTGGTTATATGTTGTTACAACCAAAAACGTAATAACGGCCAATAACGTAATAACTGCCAATAATGTAAGAATTTTGGCCATTTCAAATGTAATAAAGCCAATAGTGTAATAAAACTTTTGAGTCAATAACATAATAACTTTTTGCAGATAATGTAATAATTTTGTAATCATTTTTTAATACCAGGCCAATAACATAATAACCAGCCAATAATGTAATGCCTTATTACATTATCGGCAAAAAGTTATTACGTTATTGGCTCAAAAGTTTTATTACATTATTGGCACATTATTACACTATTGGCCTTATTACATTTCAAATGGCCAAAATTATTACGTTATTGGCAGTTATTACGTTATTGGTTGTAACATATGTCCTCAGGACAATTTTATTTGATTGACAAGGCTAAAAATAATTAATTTATTGATCACAGACCTGGTCAATGAACTAATCAGACCTAATAAGAATAAATCCTAAATACAAATAGTAGATAATGAGAGTAAATAATGAGACACAATTCAAGTTTAAATAAAAAAACAACAAACTTGGGGTCAGTTTTATATGTACAGGATTTTTTTAACTTCATTTTGCTTATTTTTCCTGTTTAAACTTGAACTCTAAGTAACAATTACACTGTTACAGGCCTTGAAATGCCCAGGTGAAAGTGCTGGATCTCCCGCCGGAGCTGGTGACAGGTGATAGACATGTCCTGCAGGTCGTTACACTCCATCCTCCCGGCGGGGGAAAATGAGGGTGATTACAGTGTTTTCACAACAATCACATCTGATATTAAAAAGAAAAAGGAAAGCACAAGCTCAGCATACGGAGGAGCTATAAACAAGAGAGGAATGAAAGCTGACCTGCAGGTCACCCACCTGAAACCTTCCCTGATCTTATAGTGACACTCAACCCACACCGGCACAGCGAGCCGTGATGAATTCAACTGGGTTTCAGTCCTAAAACACTGTGAAATATAGACAGACTCATACATGTTTGCGTGTCATAAATCCCCGAATGCTGAATTTTGAGGCGATTAAGTCAAACTCTAGTAATCCGCTGGATTTATGTCACAGCCTACATCATGTTTCATTGTTTGTACGATCCACTTTTACTCGCAGGGTGTGACCGAAGATTTAAAAAACAGGAATGTCGACCACTTTCTTTGTTCATGCAATGCTGACTAAGAGTCGGGCTTAGAAACAGAAGGGAGGGAAGAAAGCGAGGCCCAGCAGTGTTTACTCAGAGTCAACTGACTTTCATGGGAACTGACAGTAAGATGATACACCGACAGGCTCTTAAATCGTACACGCCGCGTGAAATCAACCACCAGCTCGGTGGAGAACCTTCTCCTGTTTTTCAGGTGTGGGACTTTTTAAATTTAAATAGTTTTAATAGTTTGAAAAACCAATCCGTGATTTATTTAAACCACAACCAAAGCTGTCCCCGTGTTCCTGACGGTGGCTGGATCCCATCCATGTGCAGTCAAATTACTCATTTTTAAACTCTGCTTCCAGATGACCTTCAAAATAACATTATTCACATTTATGGCATTTATAACTATTTATTTGGGGACATTGTAAACGTTTCTGAGCTCTTTAGGCCTGTAAGCTGTTTCTGTGCACCCTGACCTTATAATGTCTAATATTTACAGTTTGAATATCCTAGTAAGTATTTAAAAAGAACATGTTATTTTTGTTGGTATTTTCAGTTAAATGCACCAAGTTTGTTTCTGAGGAAGAAAAACCCCTCAAAGTCCTCTGAACATCGCCGCGCCTGTTTGTCCAGATGAAGACGCCGACTCTTAACGGTTCCTCCATGTGTCCCGGGTCCTGCAGGTGCAGCCTCATTTGCCACTTCGTCTTAATTTACTGCGGAGGTTACGAGCAGCCGCCCCACACCGCCGCTGCCACGCCAGGAATGCTTTGATGCTGAGAGCAAGCTGAACGGTCCCACAAGAGGATCCAGGTGAAATGTCTTGTCCGTGTCAAGAAGTATGTGGCGGGCAGGGGTCCTTGAAGGAGGTTGTTTTTTTTTTTTCTTCAAGGTATTTCAAACATCCGTTATATAGTTCCTGGTTTGAAGGAGTTCATCTCAGAGGTTCCAGTTGGTCACAGGGTGATTGTTCAAGAAGCATCCAAAGGTCAGTGAGGAAGTTCTGCGTTTTATTGAAAGGAAACCCTTGGGTTTGGGTCTTTGATGGGGTCGAGAAATCCACAAAGATCCTTAAACGGATTAAACGACGGTACCCTAAAGATTTTATAGGGAAAATATTGCTTTATTTTATCTTAAGGAGTGTATAAACGTCCTTAGATCTCAGACTGAGATCCAGATAAAAAGGTTCAGGGGTCTTTTAAGGATCTGGATCTTTGGGTTTTCTGGGTGGAAAGAAGGAGACGCCAGGAGTACGATGAGGTTGAGCTTAGTTTTGATTAAAGTAAACTTTAATAATAAAGTTATTGTTTTAACGTAAGATCAAAGTCTCCTCTGAGGTTCTCGTAGTTTTTATTTTACTGGGTTTTTGGGGAAATTTGCTGTAATGAATTTTAGATATAGTGAAGAGATCTTTACATTTTCTGTGATTTATGAGGACCTTTTACAGATCTCATTAAAGAGATTCCTGGAGTTTTTTTTCCTTTCTATTCTTTTTTTTTTGAGGAATCCAGATGAAGTTTTGGATTTCAGGCATCATTTCAAGGTTTCCAGGGTCCTTGGAGCTCTGGAGGGCAGCGCTAGTCTGATCAGGTGATCTGCTGATGATCCGTGATCCTTGAAAAGATTTCTGACGTCACATTTGAAGGAGCTGGTGACCTTCAAGATGATCTGGGCTGTACTCGGCAAACCGTTGATCTCGGGGATCTCCTCCGTCACAATCAGTTCCTAACCAATCTCAGAAACGTTGAATTAACCTAAAAAGAAGAAGGGAAAAAAAAGTCTGTTAATATTAACAAAATTCCTACAGTTGTTGCTCGAGGGATCCTGATCCTTGAAAATATTCCAGACATTATAGAAGGTCTTCCAGGGATCCCTGAACACGTTCCATGGTTGCTGCAGGGGTCCGGGAACCTTGCAGTCATCTTCTGGTTTTCTGGAACGGACTTCAGCCTTTCCAGGTGTTGCTGGCCTGTAAAGATTTTTGAAAAATGTCCATGTGTTTTTAAGAGCGTTTGCAACATAAAAAAAAAAAGAAAGAAACACTGGGATGCTTGATGGGAACATGTAGATCTTCCCTTTTCGATGCTGGAAAGGCAAAAGTAAATAGTGCATTTTCTTGGATTTCCACGGCTCGTGAAACATCTGACAGCGTTTCTGCAGAGGAGCAGAAGCTGCAGCTGAGATCTGCTCTTGAACACTTACGAACGGGCTGCCCGCTTTACTTCAGGCCTTGATTGAAACAACAGCATCTTGTTGGGAGCGTCCTGCTGTGGAGGCCGTAAAGCGTAACAGGAGCTGCGTAAAGACAGAAGAGCGGTGCGGGACCACTGGGGATCCTGTTATGTTAATTAGCCTCTGATGAAGCGGCAACACATGCAGCTGAATACAAAACCAGGCGGGGCGACATTTGTCTGCGTCTGAAAGGCCTCTGACACCTCGACCTCCGGAGGACAGCGTGCAACAAACAGGAGGACGTGTCGCACAGCTGTTGGACGACTCACAGTTTGAAGCACTATCTGAGTGTCCACGGCAACATTCCACCATTTACATTCACGTCCGACTGAACGGGTCCCAGTGGGTTCCGCCGCTAGCACACCTCGTGTTCGGAGGAATTCTTTAATTCAGATTTTTCCTTATAGCTTTTATTTTGTGCATCATTGATGTTTCATTTAGCTGTCAAATGCAGGCATCCCTCTCCACCACCTGCTCCAGCTCTTCTTGGAGAATACCGAGACATTCCCAGGCCAGATGTAACCTCTGCAGGGTGTCCCGGGTCCTGCCCTGGGGCCTCTCTCCAGTAGGACATTCCCAAAGGCATCCCAACTCTACGCTCAAGCCACCTCAACTGGCTCCTCCACGAGGACCAGCAGTGACTCCACTCCCAGTCTCCCCTGAAGGGCTTGTATCACCAACTAACCGGACCCGTTCACGAGAGTGGTGCGTCAACCCCCCTGACGTGCCATCATCATACCATAAACAACCAATCACAATTGTTCGTGCTCGGGACACAAACAAGCCTCATACTTTGAACCTGTCCCGCCAGAAGATTTCCTTGAAACATTTTTCTAATTTAGTCCATTTTCCTGCTTTGAAACATTTGGGAGGTTTTCTTTAGCCTTCAAAGCATTTGAAAAGTGTTACTTTATCATTTCTTTTTTGATTGTCTTTTGTATTATTACTGTTTGTGTTGCTGTTTGTTACTTTCTTTGCTACTTATGCTGATTGGTTGTTTGGTCTCCTCTGCATCTGATTGATGTGGCTGTTTGTTCCTACCAGGTTAATAGATACCACCTGAGCTGATCATGTGACTTCTCACCTGTGTTTAAAGAGCTGCCTGAAGGAGACCCCTCTGTCTTTGCTATTTGCCTTGAGGAAGGCCTACATGGCTGAAACATGTTGGCATTTTAACTTTTTCTAAGCCATGATTTAATAAAGGCCTTTTATATTTTTCTAACTTCTTGAGTGCCTCGGTTTTTCTAAATTGTTTTTGAATCTTTTGGATCCCCATGCCGAAGAGCACCTGAAGTATACTCTTTTTTTACACCCAGCAGCACTCCATGCGTTTGTAGTAACCAATCACAATTGTTTGTGCTCGTGACACAAACAAGCCTCATACTTTGAACCTGTCCCGCCACAGTGTAGCTGTAACTTAATTGGTAGTCCAGCTGCCTCGTGGAGGAAGCGTCTTCAAGCCTTTTGTGTTCATGACCCTGTTGTTTGGGCCGTTGGTGAGAACATAGATCGGCTGGTAACAGTCTTCATCAGGTGGGACCAGTGAAGACTCCACCTCTGGATCTCCTGCTCCTGTTATGAAAACATTCAGTACCAAAGGGCAGCCCTGAGGGATTCTACTGCCCACCTGGAACCAAACGGACTTGTTACCCACAATGTGGACCAAACTCTCACACCGTTTCTCTCAAAGGCTTGCAGCAACTGGACTTCCTTTTCTTATGTTGGCGTTTCACCTTCCATCCAGGATGCCACCCTCCCTTTCTGGTGGGAAGGTGAAACATCTTCAAGAAGCCCTGTATCCCATGCTCCCTGAGGCCCACCCACAGAATAACCAGAAGGATACAGTCGGACGGCTTCTTCAGGTTCACAAAGCAGACGTGGAGCTCCCATGTCCCCCCCAAGGACCCTAGCGAGGGTGCAGAGCTACTCCAGGGCTTTACCGTCTGCATGGAGCCTGATTCGCACTAAGCTGTTGTCCTCATGTACTATAAAAACAAATTAATCAGCTTTCCTGACTTAATTAGGCCCCCCCTTGTTGCAAACATAGAAAGATGAAATAATCATGATGGAGATCTTACAGTTGGCCAACACCCTGCAGCCCACTGAGACGCTGAAGCCTGTTGCTCCAGAGTCGTCCACTAGATGGCGTTCTGCAGATGGTCCTCTGGACACAGAGTTCTGTCTCTCTTGTTTATTTTGTTTTCATCACACCCATATTTTTGACAAAGGTACGACTATAAGGAGCCTAAGGACCAGCAGGAGGGCCTGGGAACACCTAAAAATGCATTTTCTTATGTCATTCAGTAACCTGCTAATCAAGATCAGGTTGTTTCACTGACTTGTCACATTTACACAAACGAACGCGCGCGCACACACACACACACACACACACACACACACACACACACACACACACACACACACACACACACACACACACACACACGCATATAGATCTTTATTTATACATAAATAAATATTTATATATATATATATTTATTTTATCTGTAAATATATATATATATATATATATATATATATATATATATATATATATATATATATACATACACATATATTTTTATATGCATACATGTACATGTATATATTATATGTATTATAAGAAGTTGCCCCCCCTCCCATACTCAATCATAGAATTACTGTGACTGTCATTGGAAATACTTTCAGAAAAAAACACTTTTCCTGTTCACCCCCCGGGGTTAAAAAAAGTTAAAGTGAAGTTCTCCGAGTCGCCACAAGATGGCAGCATGATACAGGTCTAAACACGCTGGAGAACTGGATCGCCTGAATTACTGGGACCATTGCTGAACTTGAATTAAAGTATTTTAATTTCCCCCCGCCCCCCGTGTTTACGAGTGAAAAAAATTAAACATGACTGGTGAGATAAATAGATGGTAGATATATATAAATATCATAGATGTTAATTTAGCAAACGCCATGAACGGTATATATCAGGTATCAATCACGCATCAGATATTCTTATACTGTCATCATGATGAAAAATGTCAGTCAAGTGTGAATATCACCATTTTAGGAAGCACCACAAGAAAACATCTTTGATTTTTCAGGTTTATTTGGCATACTCAACATGCAGAGGTGATCGAAACATCAGAGGAGTTCGCAGGAATAAACATGCTCACAGGAAGTTGCTCCATGACATGTCATCAGTCTGTTACATTCATCCGTTTTTGGTCAAGTTCATCATGAGACGGAGCCGTTTCTCCAGGCAGGTGGACTTTGCAGATGCAGAATGTCCTCTGATCCACCAGGGGGCGCCCTCAAGACTACCAGAGCACCACGCTGGAGAATGTGTGTGGAGTGGAGCTCCACTGAGCTCCACCCGAGACCGGAGCCAGGAGACCTCCAGGGTTACGGGAGATGTCAGGAGAGCGCCCCCCGTTGGTGGGAATCCACATGGATCTGGTCCAGAGAGGAGGTCAGTGGATCTCCATGTGCTTCTCAGTCTGCGGCCGGGTCCTTCCAGTATTTATGAGGGACAGAGGAAGCCGTCTTCATCTGTCCTTAGTAAGAGCTTAAATCAGGAATCAGTTCTTTATTAGACATTTGCAGGGTATAAAGTAAAAACTTCAGGATTTTCTCGTGAGTTATAAAACCAGAAGTTTCAGAGTTGGGACATTTGAGTTTATAAAGTTTTCTCAGAAATTTGAAAGTTCAACAATTACAATTTCCCCGGTTTTATCGGTGAGATATGAGATTCTTTAGAGTTACAAAGTCACAGCTTATTCATTTTTTTCTCTTGCAGATTTTTAGTTATAAATTAAGTTTTATAAAGAAAGAAATCCAGAGTTTTGTCACAAGCTTGCAGGTTTGTAAAAGTTTTACTAATTTCTTCTAATGTAAGAATGTTTTAGCTTTCTTAAAGTTTTGGAGGTTCGTAAAGTTTTATTATTTCTGAGTTTTAACTTGAATTTGAGCTCCAGAGTCGGGAAGGAGCCTCCCCATCACACCACACTGAAACACGGGCCCCCGGCCCCCACAGCTCCACCTAGAGCCGGCCCTGCTCAAAGGAACAGCGTTTATTAGTGGGTGATTGCGCGACACAACTCAAACAAAACATAAACAACTGCTGTCCATTCACAATAATACGTTTTTGGTGCCCCCCCCCCCCCGGCGTACGGGTTCAGGTGGAGGAGTTGAGGATGCGGGAGTCTGCGGAGTCCGAGCGCTCCTCGTAGTCCTCCTCCGGGGAGTACAGGCCGGGTTTGGCCCCCAGGGGGCAGCTCTCCTCCTCGGGGGGTCTGCTGGGGAGGATGGGGGGGCTGCGGAACACGGCCCCCGCCGGGCCCGCCGGGCTGAACGGAGACACGTACTGGGCCGCCGAGCGCAGATGGTACTGCTGCTGCAGCGCCACCGTGTTCCACAGAGTCACGTCGTTGGGCATGAAGGGGGTGCCCTGGCCCCGGGTCAGGGAGCTGCGCAGCATGAGCGGGTAGCGGGGGGGCTGCGGGAAGGGCGGCGGCTGCAGGGGGACGCCCACCACCCCCGAAGAGGAGTCCGGGACCCGGAAGGCCGAGCCCACCGACCACTTGGCGGGGGAGGACACCGGGTGGTAGGAGCCCAGCGGGGACTCGAACAGCGGTCCGTTAGTGGGCAGCACCAGCGCGTCGGGGGGCTCCCCGTGGGGGGGCCCGCCCCCGTCGGGGCTCCGACTGGACAGCAGCACCTCGATGGCCCCCACCAGGTCCCCCCCGCAGCCCCGCAGGATGAGCTCCAGCACCGGGGGCTTGTGGGCCGGGAAGATCTTCTTGAGGACGTCCAGGGGGGGCCGGTTGGCCCGGAGGCTGAAGGGCAGGCTGATGGAGCCGGCCAGGCCCTCGATGAGCACGCTCTGCTCCCCGCCGCCCACCGCGTACTTCTGGGGCGGACTGTCGGCTTTGGCCTCCTTGTCGGCGCCGCCAGCTTTGGGGGCGTTGAAGCGGCTTTCCTCCGGGTGGGAGGGGGTCTCCGGGGGCTCGGGGGTGTAGCAGGAGTTTGGTTTGGATCCCTCAGGGGAGCTGACCGGGTCATGGTCCTTGTCGCTGGAGCTGCCCCCGTTCTCCCCGCCGGAGACCTCCTCGGGACCGTCGTCTGTCGCCTCTGCAAGACAGCAAACCCAACGTCAGTACTGAAAGTATTTCAGCAAGTCAAATGTTTTAACGTGATCACTTGATCAGGACTCGTCAGACGTCGTCTTGACCTGTGTTGGTGACCGTTTCCAGTTTTGCTCCCAACAACAGCTTCTCTTTAGGACACTAAAGTAAATCCCTGATTCAGGGTCATTTATATTATTATATTTCTCTTTTATAGCATATTTCACTTTTACAACGTAGACACCCTTGTGTTGTAAAACTGTCAAATAATGAAATTCATGGCTGAGCTAAAACAAATAAATACATTCTGATGAGGCTAACTGAGCTAATAAGGCGGCGTCATATTTATACGTTTAATAAAATGAAGCAGCGAGAAAAATACAAACAGACTTTATAAACTTGCACATTTGTAATTTATAAATGCAGAAATTTGCATTAAGATTTTTTTTCTAAATGACATATTGAATTAATAAACCCCTCAAATTTGTGAGTGAAAACTGAAATCAAAACATTTAATTCACACGTACAAAATATTTAGACTTTCTAAAAAAAAAATTAAAATCTGAACTTTATAAACTCACATTAATGAGAAAATCCTTTCGGTTGAAAACAGTGAAGTATTTCAATGTTCTTATTTTAGTTGCGGCTGCGACAAATGGAAATACCGTTTATGGAGGCCTTGCGGGTCAGGAGCCCCCTAGTGGCTCGGAGGAGCCTTTGCATTTTTACAGTCTGCACATTACCAAGAAACAGCTGTTATCTTATTAAGAACCTCTCTTTTATGTTTTAACATAAGTCTTATTTTTAAACCAACGTTTAGACTAAATGTGAAGCAACATGCTCCACCTGTTCTCGATACCTTTACACTAACTGGAAATAGCAACATAAAAACATCACAAGCTGAAATATGGACCCACACTGGTAATTCTTTTAACCCCCGGGATTTTCTTCGTGTCTGTAAATGAATTTACGTCCAGCTGAGTTGATAAAGCATCACCGAAGCAGCTTTTGACCTTTAAGAGCGACTCTAAAACCAGATCCGAGCTCTTGACCGGACGTCACTGAGAAATCGCCGTCGGTGCCTTCTGACCCATTCGCTAACATTTCATCTGCAGCTGACCTCCAGCAGGAAATGCAGCGGCTGTAATCGACGGGCCTGACGACCCTGATCACTCCGTCAGCGGGGAGTCGGCGGAGAGCAGCTTGTTTCTAGATGGATGTTTGAGCTTTTCTCTGACGAACGCCAACGATAAAAAAAAAGGCTTTGAGATGTTTGATACTCCCCCGAGAAAAGGGAGTTCAGACTTCCATCGGTGGTCTGATTGATATAAACGCTGGAAGAAAAGAGGCGTGCTGTTTTATCGAAACGAAACGACAAAGAAATATCACTATAGTTTGATAAAAGTGAGACAGAAGAGAAAAATTAAAGACCTGCAGATAATCTCTTGTGACGTAAACAGAATCATTTCATTGTTTTAAGGAGAAATAGCGTCTCCTGCAAAGATGATTATCTTATTTATTTATTATAAATACAATGAATTAAAAAAAGAGAGAATAAATAGTACATTATTTGGTTTAAAACAAGACAGATTGACATGTTTTAACAGAACAATTATCCCTCTTAAGCCATCAAGCAGCCAGAAGGCCTACTTTTAAAACAACCCTGAAATACTGGTCCTTGGTGAAAGCCCGGTTTGTTCCCTCAAAGGATTTGATCGGGTCCGAGTCTCGTTACTCGCAACAAAAGATCATTCAGAGAGAAACAACATCAGATACTTTTGTTAAATGTTCAGAAATGTTGCATCACTGCATCAGAATTACAAACACTTTCCAGAACCTGCAGGTCCGTAAAATTTTTCACCCAACGATGTTTGGATCCTTTTGGTTATTTTTATATATATATATATATATATATATGTATATATATATATATATATATATATATATATTTCATTTATTATATATCCTTTGTACCTATTTTTTAAGGTTTAATTTTCCCTCAAATGTTTTCGTAAAATCAGAAGGTTATGAATGCATAAGCAGAATCTGTCTTATATTATGATCTATATTTATTACATAAAATATAGATCATAAGTAGCACCAAGGAGGCTCTTTTCCTGTGTTATAACTACGGTAATTATGGTTTTATTGACACTGATCCTTAACAGTAACTGAACGAGTCTGAAGTGTTTTTATCTGCTCGGCCTTTGTGCCTCTGAAATAAAACTCTTCTCTATTTAAAACATTCTTTTGAAATAGAGAATGAAATAAACATGATTACATCCACGTCAGCGTCGACATTAGATGAACGTCTCCTGTCAACAGCCTTTTAATCTTGTCCCCAGAGTCTTTTTTAACGCCCTCTGGGGACAGTTTCTCTTCTCCTTCACACATTTGGGAGCTTGTGGCGTCCTCGCTGCTACGGGCCTGAAGTCCAGCAGAAAACCTTTGGCTGAATTTAACAAACCGTCTCAGTGGATCTTTGACACAGAAGCTGCCGATCAGCTGGGACCTCTGACTGGCAGCTGAGGTTTCCATGGTGACGAGTAATGACTGGCAGCTGAGGTGTCCGTGGTGACGAGTTATGACAGACAGCCAGGCTGTTTCCATGGTGACGAGTAATGACTGGCAGCTGAGGCATCCGTGGTGACGAGTTATGACAGGCAGCTACGCGTTTCCATGGTGACGAGTTTTGACTGGCAGCTAGGCGTTTCCATCCGGCTCAGACTTTTATGGCACTAAAACTTTGTAAAGAGAAACCACGACTCCAGAGGAAGTTTCTTTTCCTCCAACAGAGTCGCTGTTGTATTTGTGGTGTAACGACTGTCAAGATTCAGACGTTATAAAACAGAAGTTTGGGATTTCTCTGTAAATCCCGTATCCCATGAGGCACCTAGGCAACTTTCACTCATTTAAAGGCCTCAAGCTACAAAACAGCTCGAGTCTTGTTGTTATTATTATCATCATTAAAATAATAATTATTATTATTTTAATATAAATAATAATAATAATAATAATAATAATAATAATAATAATAATAATTATTATTATTATTATTATTATTATTATTATTATTATTATTGTTGTTGTTGTTGTTAATAATAATAATATCGCAGTGTTCCACTATGAGGGGGAAAAAAAGAAAAGAATGGAGTGAAAACTGTATATTTTCTTTGTTTTCTTTCCTTTCCCCACATTGCTAAATGTCAGGTATTAATAATCACCTAAAATAAAAGATACAAAGCTTTACACGCAGAATTGATCGGGACTTTGAAGTCTGTGGTTAACTTTTAATTTAGCTGTGTCAATTTCTTTTTGACTTTTAAACACCACAGATCATTTTAAAAAGACTCATCCAGCTAATGAACAGAACTAATCAGCGTGTGGAGGTCTGGAGGTCTGGAGGGATGGAGGGATGGAGGTCTGGAGGGATGGAGGTCTGGAGGGATGAGGGATGGAGGTCTGGAGGGATGCGGGATGGAGGTCTGGAGGGATGGAGGTCTGGAGGGATGCAGGATGGAGGGATGCAGGATGGAGGGATGGAGCTCTGGAGGGATGGAGGGATGAGGGATGAGGGATGGAGGTCTGGAGGGATGGAGGGATGAGGGATGAGGGATGGAGGTCGGCCTGAATCAGTCTGGTTGAGCAGGAAGCAGCTGCTCATTTACAACCAAAGTATCCGCTTCAACACTAAAACACACCTGCTACCAACTTGATCTCCGCGTCTCTCCTCCGGGGCCGCATTAAAGCCCCCGCACCAGAAACAAATAAACTCCCACGGTGCCTTCAAACACACGATAGAGCCGCTCAGGAAAACTGCACATGCATGACTACGATCTTATCAATTAAATGTATCTCCAAATCCTCTATGCAGGCGGGTTCTGGAGCATGCTGGGAAACGGCACGGACGGACGGTTGTCGTAGTCCCGGGAAAAAAGAAAGAATCCACTTTGGCCCCGAATCACGCGCATACATAGTTTTTGATTTGTGCGTGTGTATTTTTAAATGTATCACATTTTAAATTAGAGTCGTTATTCAGGAAAAAAAGAGAAGCAGCTAAATAAACTCCTTCTGCTGAATAACATCCCAAAATACACGAACTGGGTTCCGTTTGTCTGCGCTGTTACACATTTCTTCATAAATATTTTAAATGATTGTTTCTAAAGGTTTTTCTTAACTTAACTTATTTTATACAGTTGGATTCTTAATAATAATAATAATAATAATAATAATAATAATAATAATAATAATAATAATAATAATAATAATAATAATAATAATAATAACCACAATCATATGCTGTAATAATGCACCTTTCAATAACCATGTCTACCTCATACTGCTGCACCTTTCGCTTTTCTTTTTAAATTGTATATATTTTAATAAGAGCTGTCATTTGCCTATTTACTGTACAGTGAGCGAAAATAACCGGAGTCAAATTCCCTGTCTGGCATGTTCAAACTTGGCCAAATAAACTTTAGTTTTAGTTTTTTTTTTATTTAGTTTATTTGCACATAAAAATATACAACCGTTTTAAAAGTACAGACGAACATATAGAAAAAAAGGGAAATAAAAAAAAGAAATACAATATAATAGAAAATGTGCGGGAGGAACCAAAAAAGGGCTTGTCGATAATGAAACAAACAATATCTACAGAAATATGTAAAACATAGGACAACTAAGGAAAATAAACTAAATTACTAGAAAACAAAAACAGGAATCTAATGAGTGCAGAAGTGCTGAAAATGAATGGTTAAGCTTTGCTTTAGGCTAACAAAAATGATGTGATTTGTTTTTTGAAATTATTTGTACTCGAGCATTCTCTAATATGGTGTGGTAAGGTGTTCCAATAAAGAGGAACCTCTGATAAATTCTGATTCTGATAAATAAATCCTGGTTCTGTCCGCGCCCAGCAGAAACCCTCCTCTCTATTAAACACCTTAATAACAACTTTTGTTGACATGAACCACATTTTCCACAAATGAAGCAGAATATTTCGTTACTTTGGGAACTTATTCGCTCTCACCTGTGCGTGCGTCTGCGCCGCTCCAGCTCAGCTGCAGCTCCTCCGCGGCCCTGGGCTGCTGCTGCTGGGGCCCCTGCTGCTGGGGCCCCTGCGGGCTCCCCAGGGCGGGTAGGACTCGCAGGGACTCCGGGATCAGGCTCTCCAGGCTCTCGTTGGCCTGCTGCCGCCGCAGCGCCACCTGCGCCGCCATGACGCGCTGCCGCTCGATGATGAGGATGCACTTCTCGCAGGTGCAGTCCTTGAAGCGGCAGTAGCGCTTGTGGCCCTTCAGCCACGACAGCACGCCGTGGTTGCGGCAGCGCGCGCACTTGGGGGTCCTCTGCAGCGGGGCCCTCGGCTGGGACACCGGAGCCCCCATGTACAGGTACGGGGACCCGTAGCCGTTCATCCCGACTCAGGCAGGTGGAGCCGGAGCTGCTGCTGCGCGCATGACAGGAGGGTGAAGTCAGTGCAGGGGCCGCACTGATACCATCACACCAGCCTGACACGCTCTTATGCAGAGGAGTAACCAAATGCTGTCACTCAAAGCGGCTGCACGCTGCAAGAAATATCCACCCAAGGAGTGGAGGGGGTGAGGGGGGGCAGGTAATGTTTCCCTTCAGGCACACGGTTACACTTTCCCTGTTCAAGGGGACGGAATAAACTCTCCACGACGGGTTTTGGCTTTAGATGGCGCCTCAAATAAAAGAGCGTCCTGGAAGTTCAGGATTTCAGGAGACTAAAGCCTGAATTATGGTTCTGCGTTAAATCGACGCAGAGCCTACGGCGTAGGGTACGCGGCGACGCGCAACGTACGGGGCGTGTCGCCGCGGTACCCTACGGCGTAGGCTCTGCGTTGGTGTAACGCGGAACCATAAATCATGCATGTCCCACATGCATGTCCAGACGTCCCCAATAAAAACCGCCGGTTCAGGTTCGGGGGGGATGAGTGGCCTGGACCCAGAACCAGACCATGGCATGTAAGCGTTTCATTTATTTATCACTTCAAGGCAATTATTTATAACACGTGTTATGACACCCAATTAATGTTTCATTTAACAATAATTTCATTTAAAAAGATGAAAATAAAAATCAAACTACTCACACATGTCAGTGTTTGACAGCATGAAACCTGCGTAGATTTACTAAATTAAATTTGACAATAACTGAGGACCATTTATTCAGCCTCCTGCTTTCAAACCAGTTTGTTTATATATACATTATGTATATAGCCTATATGGGTTTTTTTTCTTCTGATTTTTTTTGTCTTTCTCTGCAACTTTTCTCAAACAGTCTTAAAACTCTGGAAACAGATATCACTAATTAAAGTAACTAAAGTAACTAAAGATGGGCTTTCAGCATCAAAAAAATAAATAAATGTGTCAAACCATAAAAACAACAACAAAAACAATTCTTTTGTTGACATCAAATTTATTTCAAATATCAGTATGGAGGGACATCATTCATCTGTAAAAACTCTCAATAAAAACGCTTAAAACAACATGTCAAAACCTGATTCCAGCCGCCGACACCCTGGTTCATGATTAAGGTTGTAATGGAGGTTAATTTCAGGACTCAACAGCGTTTGTTTTTAAACTTTGGCGAGTATTTCCTGCTCCGTTGTCTGCAGGCCTTCAGGCGGCAAAAGTGAATTCAGACAAATGGACGCTGCCTCCTCACAGCTTTTATTTTTTCCAACACAATCACACATAACTTAGATGATTAGCTCTCCACATGTAAAGGGCCTTTGGGAGCTACGTCGAGGATGCTGATATGTCCCCTCGGCCGGGCTAATAGAGGGCATTGAAACATAACACCGGACAAAGCCGGGGCCCATTTCTGACCGTAAAAAAGGTTTATTCAAGCAAATAATGGGATCCGAGCTGCGCGGCTTCCTGACAATAAGAGCACGGTAAACTTCCCCGCATGGAGCCCGTCTCCAGGGCTATTAAGCTTTTAATTGGAATATAGCAGAGGAAATTTCAAGGTGACTAGAGTGGCGATGCCGTTTGTGCCGGCCGAGCAGATTTGTGGGAGTGGGAGTCTGCGGGTGGACGCATAATAAATTTATTCAGGTTGTTCCCGGATCAAGAAAACACAAAGCGGAATAAAAGTTTATACCGCAGGCTGCACTGCTATTTCTTTTTCCAATTTGATGCACAGCAAGTTGGGTCTGCCGAGGAGCCGCCGTCGTGTTTTACGCTCTGCGCAATTAAAATAAACAACCACGTAGGTTTTATCTCACGTGAAATTCACAGATTTTTATCGCATCATCCTGCAGGACAACGTGTAAAATGATCACTGAACAAACCGAGTGAAAGTTAAACGGAAACATGACACCTGACAGAAAATGACAAAGTGAGACACGTCCTCAAAGACAAAGACGTTAAAGTCCAACATTGGATACCCGCACCGCCATTTCTGGCTTGTTTCTTTATTTATAACCTATGAGACACTTTTGGAGCAACGTTTACAGTAAAACTAGTTAAACTATGTTGAATTGTATTGACGAAGCTGCTTTGATAAATCTGATCAGGCTTGTTTCTGGTGTTTTTGGTGTAAAGTTTAGTTTGTGAGTCTAAAGTGCGGCGCGGAGAAACTCAAAATATTAAAGTTTATGAATTTACAAAAATCTGAAATTCATACTTTATGAAATTGGTCATTTTTAAGGAAAAACTTTAACTTTGCTGGAGAAAAAAAACGAAGAAAATTGTTGTGAAAACTAGTTTATGTCTTTTTTTAAATTAGGTCAAATAATCAGTGTTTTGTAAAGTCGTTCCACATTCTGAAGGTTTTCTATTCACATTTCTGTTGTCAGGCCTTGATTTCATAAAACTGAACTAGCTAAATAAAATGTTTTCAAATCTTACACTTTGGCACATTTAAAAGAAAAAACTCTTATTAAATGCTGCTTATGTTGGTTTTATATATATATATATATATATATATATATATATATATATATATATATATATATATATATATATATATATATATATATATATATATATATATATATATATATATATATACAAAAAGATCGGCACTAATAAGCTGCACTTGCCCGTGGTTCCTAACTTAAAGCGTGTTCTGGAGGGTTCTGGATTCTGTGTCGCGGCCGTTGCAGCTCTGGTTTAACACAATAATCCTGCAGTTTTGTGTCCTAAACCCGGCGTCATAAATCGTTCTGAGTCCCGCTGAGCGGTTTCAGGCCTTTCATAATGGTCGGCGCCCTGCTTCTGAGTGGACCTCCAGCTCGGAGCTGATGTTTATATGAGCGGGACGTCTGCAGAGCGGGAGGAGGGGCTGACCTCTGCTGAGCGCGCTCATTATTAGGTGCTGATTGGGGGCGTTGCTGCCACTCAGAAGTCCTGTCACAGAAGCGCTGATTTAACCCTCCCTGGGGAGGCCGGACTTCCAGCTCCTGCAGAGGAATTAGCCTGACGTCTGAATTAGCGGGTCATTCTCCACAGAAGCACATCAGTCAGACGTCACCAGGCTTCAGGAACCGCTCAGAATTGCTCTACTTTTATATTTGACTTCAATAACAGTTAAGAGAAGTAGCTTTGTGACTGATGTTCAGGATTTCACACCCTCTGACCTTAACGTAGATAAAGGCAGAACCTCCACCTGGTTCTGTCTTTATCTTGTAGCGGCTCAACGTTTTCATATCCATCGAGGTGAGCGGTTAATTTTTCATCCAGTTCACAGAACTTCTAGTTTGTTGTTTTTTCTTGTTTATTGATCAATCTATTGCTGTTGTTTACGGTTTTACGAAGGCAACTGTGCGAAAATCTTGTCCATAGACACTTTAGACAAGTTTCGGTCTCAAAAAGACATCAAGAAACATTTAAACTTCAATATGTTACAGAATCTAATCTCCACAGTTGAAGATTACATGTATTTACTTCACATCATATTGATTAGTCAGTCTTTGCCTTTACTTGATTTGCTTCAGAGCAGCAGGCCTGGATGTAGCCTCCTTAGTCGTACTCAAGCGCCAACGATAAAACTTCAACCATGACCCACGTGCGCAACTAAGATTGATTGCAGTTCCTCGAGTGGCCACAAGATACTGCAGAAGTGAGTCAACCATTGACCACAATCACATTAAAACCTTCAACTTAAGAGCAGAAATGAACATATTTACAGTCCGGTTCAAAAAACTGTTTTGGTCTCAATCTATTAATTTCACATTCAGGACGACTGAGGGGGGCGTTGTACCATGTCAGTACCATGGCGATACCCTACCCCTGTGATACCCTACCCCTGTGATACCCTACCCCAGTGATACCCTACCCCTACGATACCCTACCCCTGTGATACCCTACCCCAGTGATACCCTACCCCTACGATACCCTACCCCTGTGATACCCTACCCCAGTGATACCCTACCCCTACGATACCCTACCCCGCGATACCCTACCCTAGTGATACCCTACCCCTACAATACCCTACCCCAGAGATACCCTACCCCAGTGATACCCTTACCCTGTGATACCCTACCCCTGCAATACCCTACCCCTGTGATACCCTACCCCTGCAATACCCTACCCCAGTGGTACCCTACCCCAGTTATACCCTACCCGTGCAAAACCCTACCCCAGTGATACCCTACCCCTGCAAAACCCTACCCCAGTGATACCCTACCCCTGCAAAACCCTACCCCAGTGATACCCTACCCCTGCAAAACCCTACCCCAGTGATACCCTACCCCAGTGATACCCTACCCCAGCGATACCCTACCCCAGTGATACCCTACCCCTACGATACCCTACCCCAGTGATACCCTACCCCAGTGATACCCTACCCCTATGATACCCTACCCCTACGATACCCTACCCCTGCGATACCCTACCCCTACGATACCCTACCCTAGTGATACCCTACCCCAGTGATACCCTACCCCTGCAATACCCTACCCCAGTGATACCCTACCCCAGTGATACCCTACCCCTGCGGTTTATACGGTTTATACGACACGCTGACGGTTAAAAATTCTGCGTCAACCAATTTTAATAATCGATGTTATTGATAATGTTGAGGCATCATCTTCATCAGACCAACAGAATCACTTATAATGTAATTGCTCTTTGTGATTTACCAACAGCATTATTTGGTATTGTAATTTGAATTTGTTTAATTGTTCATCCCTACCATCTTCTCTCCACCGAACACGTAAACAGTTTGATTTTCCTCCCTCACCTCTGAGCTTACAGGCTTGTTGTCGGTAAAGCGCTGCCATCACTCCAGCGGGGGGTGTCACGGCGGGATCTGAGCAGATTTTATCTATTATGGGAGGCGGTGATGGATGGAGGCCGAGGCAGCTCAAGGAAAGCCAACCCTGTGACACTTTCTCCCCTTCGCCGTACGCAGCAGCTACAGAAGGGCAAGGCAGCGGCAGCCGGTCGCCCCTGACAACCGTGATAAAATGGCCTTCCTTAACTAAACTCGTAAAGCACGCGGCGATAAAACTCAATCTTCTGTAAAATCCAATTAAGTCATTATCTGACTGATTGTATCTTTAATTGAAAACAGAAGTGACAGTAAATTTCTGTGATATATCAGGATCAATCGATACTGCCGTACAATCTAGTCTCGAGAGGTGATTTATAATGTCAGAGCCTTATAGGTAACTCCACATTCTTCTCTCTAAAACCACTGGTGGATGAAATTAAGAGTAAGTGCGTTTCATAAAAAAACAAGATGGTCACGTTATTGATTACAACGAATGGGGCAGAATCCAATGAACGTCCTAACACTTCAGCGCAAAAAAAATACAAGTAATTTTCTTGGTCTGTGTTATATTGTTGTTCTGAGCACAACATTCACACTCCATCACCTCAGAGCGCTTTTATTTTCCTAAAACTTGTAGCGACATAAACTCCAGCGTGCCGCATCAGTTTGGTTGCTTTTCCTGTTGAAAACGTGCAGTTTGCAACATCTCCGATGTTGAGGCCCCCGTCTGGCTCTGGGATCCAACAAGCTTTCGAACCGGTCTTAACGGACTCTCAGCAGGACTCACTAAGGAGTGATATGTCTGGAGCCTGAGTGCAAGTTCTTCTCACTCCCAATAAACCTACCAGATCTTTGCCCAGCAAAGCTCCAGAAACAGGAGTTCATCTGATTTTCATACATCCTGCTACGATAAGTTTAACATTCAGCACAAAAATATCTAAAACACTGGCAAGAGAACAAGTCCTGAACATTTGAAGGTTCGATCCTTGAAATATACAACACAACGCTGTAAATGACGAGCTGCCTGCGTTAGCCCCCTCCAGTGCAAGGTTGTGCCGGAGTGAGAAGTTGTAAACAATAACCTCTGTGTGCAGAGCTAAACTCCAGGAACCAAAGGGTTAAATATACAATAGACATGCAAATCTGGAATAAACGACGCCATAAATAAGCAGCTGGCGCTCATCTCCCGGCGCCACAGCGGAGGGAGTGGTGATTCATGTCTCACCTGTGTTTGTCGTCTTCCTCGCTGCAGCTCCGGGTGTTTCAGTCCGCGGGACCGCCATCGATGCAAACAACACTTTTATGTGTTTAGTTTGCCCGCCGTGTCGGCCCAACGTTACCTCGGCTATCTAGGTCAAGCAAAGTCTGGTCTCACCTGCACGTCGCAGTGAAGATTTGAGGTCAAAGTTCGAGGTACAGATAAGTCTGGACTTCAACCGCACTCAGGATTTGTGATCCATTTTGCTGTGAAGTTGCAGAGATCTGGTTTTAAAAGGCCTGCAGGTCCTCTACAGACCACCAGGGTCTGGATCCGGACCACCAGAGTCTGGATCCAGACCTGCAGGTCCTCTACAGACCACCGGGGTCTGGATCTAGACCACCAGGGTCTGGCTCCAGACCTGCAGGTCCTCTACAGACCACCGGGGTCTGGATCTAGACCTAGTCCAGCATAAAGAACCGACCCAAACAAAGATTGAAGTTGGACACCAAAGAACAGAAACTGTTGACACGGAGCTGAAAGCGACATGAAGCCTTTATTCTTTTGCGTTCAGTTGATTTTTCTTGAATCTACATAAAAACATGACTCTGTTCAAGCTCAAACAATTAGCTGCAGTCTGGATCGAATCAGTCGTCTCAGACGCACTCGTCATCACGTTTCACATCGTCTCTGCAAACAGCCACTGCTTCCCAAAGACGTCTAACTGCTGGGTCCGCGGCGGGAACTGGCTTCGACCGCGGCGCCAGCTTCTTAAGACTAAAAAGGAACTAAAGAAACCAAACACGAGAACAACCTGCCGTGGCAGGGAACCGTTTCCCTGGGACGTCTCAGGCCCGGCTTTTACTTGTCGGCGCCGTCGTCGTCGATGGGGTCCACGGTGAAGGTGGTCGCGTGGCTGCCCGACTCGCACTCCGCCTTGGCGTCGGCGGTGACCAGAGAGCCGATGGAGCGGTAGGTCATGGACGAGTCGTGACCGGCGGCGAAGCCGCTGGGAGAGAAAGCTGCAGAAAGAGAGAGGAAATAGAGATTATCATGTTCGAATCAAATCTTTGTAAAGCCGGTATTCATCCTTAAAATACTCTTCATTTTACATTTTTTTCCTAAAACCCCCCTGATGACCTCCACAGAGCTGAGATCGGAGCACAAACCTCCAGCGGCGTCACCAGAAAACGTCTTGAGGAGTGCTTTTGAAGTACTTTTTGGTGCCATGTTGCAAAGGGGCGGAGCTAACAGGCCTGAAACACGCCCACCTGATGTCAATCACAGATATGTAAATGTGGCTGGTTTATCTTGTACCAACCTGTGATGCTTAATATGCATTAATGTGCATTAATGTCATTTGTAGCGTTGCTTCCAACTAGGGCTGGGCGATATATCGAGATTTTAATATATATCGATATATTTTCAAACACGATATGGTACGAGACAATATCGTTTATATCGATTTTTAATTTATTTATTTTTTTTACTTTTTTTTTTTTAATGATTTTGATATTGCTTATTTTGTGACAAATTGACTTGAATGTTTTATTTGAGATTTGCACAAATGTTTTGTTATTTGCACAACTGTCAACCTCAGTGGAAAAGTCTGCCTGTTACTGTCTACATTGTATTAATTGCACAGTGTATTTTAATTTAATTGTTATGCAGGAAAGGGATATTTGTTTATTTTATTCAAGAAGCATTTTTATTCTATATATGCAGGCAGTTTATTTTTATTTCATTTGTTTTATACATTTTGATATTGTGCAGACCTCTGTTAACAAAGGTACCTGTGTGACATTTGGCACGAGGCTTTGTATTAAAACTGACTGTTTTTTTAAGGGTTTGCCTCAGAAAAAAATGAAGCTAACAGAGATGCTATGCTATAATGCTTTGGGGGAAACCCCAATTATGGCAGAGAAAAAATATCGAGATATATATCGAGTATCGCCATTCAGCTAGAAAATATCGAGATATGACTTTTGGTCCATATCGCCCAGCCCTACTTCCAAAAATAATATCCTAATCAATATCTGATCACGTCTTAGTATAAAACCTCAGAGAGCAGCAATAATTGACCCTTTGTCAGCCTTCTGATTGGTCCCTGACTGACCAATCAGAAAAATCCTTCTCCCTCGCTAACTCCGGGCAGAATATGCGGTTGGACAAAACAGCCGTCTCTCTCGTTCACATCAGTGGAAAAAGCGTATTTTTTACTTGCCTTGTATCGAAATTTAAATCACTGGATTCCTTTTTTTGAAACTTTGTATTAGTAAAAGGACACTTGTAGTGTCGCGAGGGTGCAACGTATTTTTATCCCCAAACTGGCAGATATCCGTACCACCAAAACAAAGTCGGCTCGGCAGCAGCTACAACCTATAGCTACAACCGCGAAAGAGTTTACTTATTTGTTTATCTTAAAATGGTTAAGTGGTGTGTTTGGGGCACTGGTAAAAAAGAGAATCACAGGAATACTGTTAGGAATGAGGTTGCAGTGGACCCAGGAGTTCCAAAAAAACTATGATTTATTAACAAAAAGCGCTGCAAAAACACCCGAACATGAACGTTACAAAGTGCAAAAACGTGAGCTGAAAACACGGAGGAACAAACAGTACGGACCAGCAGGGAGCAACGGGAAAACAAGACCAGATATACAGAAGGGTTAACAAGACACAGGTGCAGACGATCAGGGCAGATGGGAAACAGGAAAATCAAACCAGAACTGAAACACAAAGACACGGGCCCTAGCGGGCTTCAAAATAAAACAGGAAACCAGCAAAACCATAACAAATACATTTCATCCCAAAACCAACTGTAAATTATGAAGAATGTCTGCTTTGGATAAATGTGGACGGCCGCACTCGCAGTTCAACCCTTCCCCGAAAGCCTCCGTTTTCAAACTCACCTGAAGTGTTCCTTTTTATCTATATCTAGTTGCTGGAAGTGGATGGGAGAGATAACAGTTTTGTCCGACCTAGCAACGGGGGCGGGGCTTGAGAAAGGGTCAATTAAGGTTTTTTTTTTTTATATTTTTATCCCCGATTTTTTACCCATTTTATCACCCAGTGCTCCTACCTAATTGGTCCTGGGCATTGCTCCTTCTACCAACCCCGGGAGGGCCCTGCACTGAGCTCAGGTCTCCTCCTTAACCTGAGGAGTGAGCAGGCCGCTTCTTTTCACCAGACAGGGTGAGGCTTCTCCGGCTGGACGTAGTGTGTGGAAGGATCACGTTATTCCGGCCGGATCCTCCCCACCCCATCTGGTGCCCCGGTTGGTCAGAGGGGGCATGTTTTTGTGAGGGTAGCTCACATTAGCTACCCAAGGGAACACGGGGAGAACATGCAAAAGAAAGGCCCTTTCTCCAACCCCACCCAGGGTGTGGGCACTGAAGTCATGGGGGAACTAACACGCACTTCAGCGCCCACAGCGTCCCCGGCGGGAATTTAACCCAGGACCTTCTTGCTGTGAGACGGCTGCACTACCAGCTGCGACACCGTGCCCCTGTCAATTAAGGTTTTTAAGCCGAAAGAAAAGAAGGATGCGAGCTGTGATATGTGGGCAACCCCAAGTACCCCCTCAGGGTTTAAGAGGGTACGCTGCTGATCCTCATCACCGATGACCGGATCATCAGCAGCTGTGCAGACATCTGTAGAAGCAGATGTTTGTTGCTCTGGAGCAGTCAGGTGTGTGTTAACACAATGCCAAGAGGGAAAGACATCAGCGGCCCGTTTAGAGAAGCAGCTGTTGCTGCACATTAGTCTGGAGAGAGTTATGAGACCGTAACGTTCAGCATCAGACGGTCTGCATTAGTGTTTGGTTGATTAAAAAAAAAAAAACCCCTACTATTATTGATTTAATTTTAAATGTTTTGTCTGAAATTAATTAATCAAATAGTCTGAGTGTTGCATTACTATTATTATTATATTATTAATTAACACTTGCTTGTTCTTTTTAATGTTTTATCTCTGACGTGGTTCAAAATTATTATTGTTTTATTAAAATTAGAAGTCATCGGATGAATCAATACTTAAATTGATCACGTGTGTGCTGTAAAGATCAGAGGAATGAATCCCGGAGAAGCCGACGCCCGCAGACACGTACAACATTTAATTAAGAAAACAGACGTTTCATTAGGTTTCCAGATGTAATTAAACCAGCAGTAATCTTTTAAGGTGCAGCGTCGGGGACGGAGATGTAGCCGCCTCTCAAGCCTCCTCTCCTTTCCTCAGCAGCGCCGGGAGGAACACCGACTCATTTTTCTCCTCATTAACTTCCTGATTGGTTTCGGACTCCAGTTTTTGCCCGTCTGCAGTTTGTCACCGGTTCTGACCTGACAGCCGGATCGTTAATACTAATGTTTGTGTAGCTAAGTGCGCCGCTCTTCCTCCATCCCTCGCCGCCGGACTCGTACAGCAATAACAGGCGGCAGCTCGCTGTTAATTCGCCGCCTGTTCATCAGCAGGAAATCTACGATGTAATTAAAGGCTGGAAGCAACCGGACGGGTTAGTTTTAGTGGGGACGTTAAATCACGACACACTGTGGTACACGTGTCCTGCAGCTGGCGCCATTCTGCTCCGCTGTTTAATCCAGATTGATGTCGGGAGCTGAAACGGCACCAGGACTTCTTCTCAATTAGCCGTCCGGCACCTGTGGGTCACTAATTAACACGTCGTCCTCATTTTTATCCTCGTTTTCAGACAAACGTTAGACGCGAGTGTCATCGCATGTCATCAGGTCTCCTACGGACCGGCTCAGAAGAACCGTGAGGTAACTTTGTACCGAGAACGTCCTAAAATCATCATCTGATTTCTGCTGCTCTTCAACGTCTTCCTGCCGAAGCTCCTCCCTCACGTTGAGGGGGCGTGTTATCACAATCAAAATAACTTGAACTCTGAACTCTGATATAAACACGCCCCTGACATCATGTCAGCCAGTGAGCTGAGTGACTTCCTGGTCGTACTGTGACATCACAAACTGTTTCTGCATCCAGCCCAGCCCCCGGGTCTGGCACTCAGAAGGCGCGCCGATTTTTTCCAGTGGCCAGCCGCGGTACTGCAACCAAAAATCCCATGGGGCCCAGAAAGCTTTTTTCCCATAGACCGCAATAGTAAAAGAGAAGCCTCTAAAACTGTTCACAGGACACCTCCAGCTGAAATCACCGGCAATTACTAATCTTTGTATTCTATATTTTTAAGTCATGGACTTTATATCCGTCAAAAATGTTTTATAACGGCCAGAAAAGTCAAAGAAAAGTCTCTTTCTGGGCGTGACGTCACGGCTGACGTCACAGCCGTGTCCGTGCATTCCACGGATGTTTATATTAATATATATCATGTAATTATATTATATTAATACATTGATAATATATGTAATACTGTACATGTAATAATATACATGAATTAATATATTATATTAATACATATTATATGCATTGAAATGAATGGGCGGCCATTTTCGATCTCCCATCCAGATTTTATAAATAGATCCATGATCCAGCCGCCACGCTTTCAACTCCACCCAACTTCCTGCAGAGGGCAGGGGGTGGAGTCAAGTCAAGAGGCTGACTCCGCCCCCTAAAACCAGAGCAATATTTTCTCTGCCTGCTGATGCAAAAATGCATTCTGGGATACTTTGCTGTTTGAAGTCAACACAAGTCTGCACTGATGCATCCTGTGTAAATTAGGCAGAGCCACAACACATCTGGAGATCTGGACCGTAATGGACTTTGAGCTGGACCAGAACGTCGCTGAGAAGCGGCCGACGGCATCCCCTGCGGAGCGGGATGGGCCCAACGATTAACGCTTAAATGATGATCAAAAAAATAAAAAAGGAACTTTTTAATTGTTTTCAAAATCTTGCTGACATTTGTTTTTGCAGCGTCACCTCCCCGACCTGTCCCGACGGAGCTCCACGCCAAATCTGAACCAAAATCTGAAACCAAGAAATAAAAACTCTAGTGTGCGATCAGTTCTAAAGCCATCGTTGTGGTCGTGACGAACCAGCGTTAGTCACGTTTGTGTAAAACTGAATCATTCAGGAGCCAATGAGCTGCTGGATCTCGACTAGGACCCGCCCACAAGCTGTAGACGCTGCGCTGATTTGACTCGTTCCAGAATTTAAACCGTATGAAGAAAAAAGGCCACAAGACAACTCAGAAACGGCGATGGCGGGGAAAGGACGCCCGGTTTGAGCTTTTCCCTTCCTGATTTTGTTTCAGGACACATTAGTCGTTTAAATTGACGCCACGAAGCTTAAACATCATTAACGCGTAACAACTGGGATTACTTCCCGTGTCCCGGGCTCAGGTCCGGGCTTTACCTGCCGCCGATGTGAGAACGTTCATCGGGCCGCGTGAACTCCTGCCCTTTTTCTTTGTCACTCAGCGCTCTATATAAGATTTCCCAACTATTAAACAGTCTTTGTGTGGAATAACAAAAGGAAGTTTTTTTTTTTCCCCTTCCACCTCCCACAGGAAAAAAGAGGAGGGTGTGAATGAAGGTGCTGCTGCCAGGGAGCGAACAAAAGCCCAGATGTGAGAGGAGATGGTAATTCAGCCTGATCCAGAGAGGATAAGCTCCCCATGAGGGTTTCATCCCCCGTACAGAGGTCATGGGGGTAGATAACGCTTAAATAAACACTCACACAGCCAGTGTGTGCACACGTCACCCCCGACTGTACGGAGGGAGACGTAACTCCTGATGAACACTTCCTAATGAAGCGTGCTTTAGAGACTCTAAGATGACTAATTTAACATGAACATATCCTAAAAACTGCAGGATGTATGAATGGATTCAGTATAAAATTAAAGACTCCGCCCACAGGTACAACCTGGACTTCAGGAAGTTGGAATGACTGGACCGGGCTCTGGGTGTCGTGAGACTCTACCTGGAAGGTTTACCTGAGCGCCTGTCACATGACAAGGTTGTCCCGGGATTAAATGACTCCCATTAAATGGATACGAGGTGTATTTGGCCCGTTTCAGAGGGTCCCATGTGTGTCCGACTGAGGATGACCCTTGGAGATATGGGCGTCGGCCTCTCTGGGAATGACGGCTCATCATCGGGGCCCAGCAGGACTTAATGGTCCAGAACCGCCGGCCGTAGAGCACCCGGGCCGGCGGGAGGCTTTAAACACTGAGCAGTGAACGGTGGAGAGACTCAGCTGACGTCCACAACACAGACCTTCATCCTCCACGTCCACACTATCCATCGATGATGCTGTTACCATGGTGCACGTGTTCGGGTGGAGCATCCTCCATCGTTAAGAGTAGCTGAGATATGTTTTACTTAAATTACTGAATTGCTTAATTTCTTACAGAGACGGTTACGTCCAGGAAGTCAGTTCCTTAAAACCTGGGGGGGTTCTGGCTGCAGAGCTTTATTATCAAGTTGTCTCAACTTAAAAACAATGATTTTTTTTTATCGATCTGAAGAAGAATTATTGTTGTACTGCGACACGAAGTGAGCTGAGAGTTAAATATGGATGCTGAACGAGTTATTTCTCAACGCTACGTCGCAGGTTTCTCCGTCAGAGATGCACAGTTTTAAACATTTAGACCCATAACTGATAATTAAGCACCTGTGCATCATTGATACCGATAACCGATCGGCTCATATTTAATATTCTTATAATCTGCAGCCGGTTCAGCTCGGAGATTAAAAAGATGTAAGATGCAGGGGTGACAAATGAAAACCTTGGGGGATCAGGTTCCGGACCCCTCACATGATCATCTATTCAGTCGGGGGGACGAAGCCACGATCCTCCACAAGCGATCAATTACAGGACGAACGTGGGATGCTCCGGGTCAAACGCCATCAAACGGTTGTGGCAAAGGTGAATTTGTGAAAGTCGCGTATATTACACTTTTATACAAATTAAATTTGAGACATGAGGTTGGCCACTGTTTATATTAATAGTAATAAAAAGAAAACAGTCTGATAGATGCTCTGCATCCCTAAAACATTATATATACATATATATATATATATATATAAATAAGTGGGACTCTGCAACTACTACTACTGTCATTTAGCAGATGCTTTTATCCAAAGAGACTTACATCTGGGAGAACAAACACACCAACTGCGGCTCGCTAACTCATGAACGTGTCAGAATGAGACAAACAAATGCGTCTTCTCCTCAGTTAAACTTTCCTTCCGTCTACGCCTCAGCTACCGCCAATTTTAGGCTACATCAAACACCTTAATCAGCGGCCTGCAGAGTCAATAAAAGCTATTCATTTTTTTGTGTGTGTGCAATTAAAGCGTCCACTCATTTGTCCCTCTCGCGTCCCGCTGAGACGACTGTTCAAAGAGATGCATTAGGGGAGTCAGTGAGCACTTAAAGGCTCATTATCTGCCGGTGGGGCTACTGGGCGTCGGGGCCGGGCCCGGCTGACAGAAGGCGTCAAGTGTCGAGGTCAGAGGCTAATTAAGCAGAGAGGAACCTTTGCTCCCGCGCTGTTAACCAATCTGTCCCCGCTGAAGATGAGCGCCGGGGAGGCGTGACGCGGCCGTCGCCCCTCGTGCTAAATCCTCATTTCAGATACTGTGCCCCATCAGCTCACAAAATGGCCCGTCAGTCCATCACCGGGCTTTCTGACGTGATCCGACCGAGAGTTATGGATATGCAATAATGAGCTGAGGCGGCCGGTCGATATCCGCGTGACTTTTCTATCATTACACTTTAAACTAGAGATTCATCGTGCGTTGACAGGGTAAGAAAAATGCCAGAGTAAAGGACACAGGAGGAGTGAAATATATCGCTATAGAAAGGAGGACGCCTCTCATGGGCGCTAAAGCTGCCAGATGTGTTTATGCAAGTCGTTGAGGCGTTTCAGGGAGCAACATCAGCCGCTCACAGCTACCTCCAGAAACTAAACACCAGATCCCCGTCAGGTAAGACGCTAGGGCTGTTCGATTTTGCCCAAAAATAAAATCTCGATTTTTTTCTCTCAAAATCCGATTTTCGATTACGATTACAATTATTTTGTGAATTGACAAAAGGCAAAGAAATGATCCTTCATGGGATTTCAACCCATGAAGGAGGTAGAGGTGTGTAATGTCACTCATTACATTTGCTATTCACATTTGCAAGTTTTTTGCAAGGAACACGAGCCGGTCTACCGCATCTGGCTTGAGGGATGCCCGGTGGCAACGCCCCCTCCTACACTAAAGAGCCTCTCCGATGGGGCACTAGTCGCAGGTATTGAGAGGTATTTCCATCAATCATTAATATGGTATGAATCATTAATATGTGTGCAGACAAGGTAAAAAAAAAAAAAAAAGTGAAAAAATCGATTTTACGATTTTCACGTTTTAACATCGTTCTAATTACATAATCGCGATTACGATTTAAAATCGATTAATCGAACAGCCCTATAAGACGCAATCAGAATCAGAAAGAAGTTTATTGTCAAGTAGTTTAACACACACAAGGAAATTGTTGTGGTGATTGGTGCAATACAAAAGAGCAAATAATATTGAAGGAAAAAATGTACAACAAGTTGGTTCTAAAGTGCCGGAGTAATGAGAACTGAGACGGTCCAGGATCTTCAATAAAATCTGGGTGACATCACAGAGGGTTGTCCGGTTCTTCTTAGGTACCGACAGCAGAACTAAACCCAAAACGACGAGAGACCTCTCTGTGACTGGCGTCCAACCCTCTACAAAAGCGGCTCTGGTTGGACGTCCATGTGAGGTGGAGCCTGAGCCGCTCCAGGCTCTCTGGGCTCTCTGGGCTCTCGGAGCGGGACTTGGCGAGGTGTCGGTGTGTGCGTGAGTGATTAAAGCCAGAGAGAGGATAAGAGGACATAAACAACTCCGGCCCGGCTGTTTAACGTCTCCGCAGCCCCGGGCCGGCGTTAATGGTGGTGTTGTACAGCACATTACTGTGGCACTCGTGTCCCGAGCCGACCATTACGCCGGCGTTTAGTCTGTCCTCGACCCCGCAGGCCCTCGTGGCGAGCAAGGGAACCCGACACGCTGCACGACTCTTCCTCTGTAATCAAGGAGCACACGTGCGAGGAGACCTCCTGCGGCATTTCTAGGCCCGTGTTGAAAACATCGATTTTCCAATTCTAAATCGATTCTCATATTAATTCCTAAAAATCAATTTGTATGTCTAAAGATCGATTTTTTTTCATCATTACATTACAACTTTTGGTATTTTTTTATTTATGGCCAAAAAAGGAATGTTTTGTTGGACACGAGAATAATTGGTGCCATGTTCTTGCCTTTAAATATGTTTAAAGGTATGAAAACATTAACGTTTTCAGTTATAATTGCATAAATTGTCTATATTTCATCACTTTAAGATGAACCACCATGGGCCCTGAGCAAGGCCCTCAACCCTAATTGCTCCATGAAATGGTGTGCGCATCTCAGATGTAAGTCGCTTTGGATAAAAGCGTCTGCTAAAAGACAGTAGTAGTAGTAGTACTTTATATACTGTCTTGGGGTTACATTTGCATAAAATGCTAAAAACCAAATTCTCAAAAATGGGAAGAAATAAAACCGATTTAATATGGCCTCTGTTTGCTGCCCTGGATCTGTTTGATAATTCTGACCCACACAATGTTTCTGAAAGCACTTATATCAACATTCTGGGAGGTGATTGGTCCTTACAGCATCATTAGCAGCCAATGCTTGCTGTTGAATCTCAATATTATACTAGTAGTAATCATCACAGTCATATAATTCATGCAACAGTTCAAAAAACTGTTTTAATAACACTAACCCAAATCGATATCGGAATCGAATCGGATAATCGATTCTGAATCTTAAGAATCGGAATCGATTCTTGACATTTGTATCGATCCCCCAGCCCTAGTCATTTCTGATTCAGATCATCAGATCAGCGTGCATCATGGGCCGTGTAAGAAGAACTGGACAAATGCTGCCCTTCCTTGTGCTGCGTGTTCAGGTGTTTCCCTGCTGCAGCACACCTGGCTACTCTGGTAGCCTTGTCCAGGAAGTAACTCCCGACGGAGGAGAACAGGACTCTTTAATCTGCTGAGGCCGAGAAAGTGACCTCCGGCTGCTACACAACATGAAACAGCACTTACTTTGGAAAGGTCACCTCTCGGCTCCCAGGATCCGTTTCAGGTTTAATAAATCCCAAAGAGTGAGAAGCCTTTTTGACATCTACAAGATGAGAGTGTGTGAGGAGGCATAGTTCACTCTGTGTGTGTGTGTGTGTGTGTGTGTGTGTGTGTGTGTGTGTGTGTGTGTGTGTGTGTGTGTGTGACCTGGAAGCAGGTAAAACTCCTTTTAAACCTGAAACAAAGAAGCGTAGTGACGCAGCCTCTCTGTTTGTTGTTTTCATCTTCTTGTTGAAGCGACAGACTTTATACGCGGTAACTCACGCCGGCGTACAGTACAGTATAGATTGAAGCGGGAAAAATCAATAGAATATCATCTAGAAAGATAGTAATGGATTTCTAACTTAATGGGCTCACACAGGTCTATCGATTAACAGGATTAACATCTGCAATACCTCAACAATCTGATTTGCATTTAAATGACTCTGCGTTCGGCGCTGACACCAATATAACAAAACAGACAAATGTATAGCCGGCGCCGGCGCTACGGCGCCGCTCGATTGTGACTTTAATATAAATCTGTTTTTCTCCTCTTTTGTACTTTTTTAGATAAAGTGTAAAGTAGTTGTGCCGACGGCCTGAAAACTTTCAACAGTTGTGAATTTTGAAGCCCAGACAAGGGCGCGAGCGTTGACGGATGCCGCCGCCGCCGCCTGCAAGACTGGAGCTGCCATTACTCTCTTTTGGTTGGGGGGGTTAGATCATCTGAGCGGTTAGATCCTGGCGAGAAAGCGAGTGTTTGTTGAGAAACAGTGTGAGTGTCTCTGTTTGTGTATATATGGACGGTCGGGGGGAGAGTGAGGTGAGATGCAGAGAGGCGGTGCGGCGGCGTCGGGGGGGGGTTTGATGGACTGCACTGTCACCTCCCGCCCTGCGATTTACAGCGGCGGGGCTGCTGACGAGCACGGGGCCGTAAACAGGCCGGCCGGGGGGGGCGTATTTCACAGGGAGCTGGCTTTTATGAAGAACACCGGGACGGCTCTGCCCACAGCTCCGCCCGGGCCGCCGTGACGGATGGAGAAAGACGCATGACAAGCTTCATCATTGTTTGTAAATCTTAACTGTTCCCGCTCACTAACTCCAGAAGGCAATTTTGCGGAGACAGCGGGGTTTGCAGAAGAGGAGGAGGAAGACGAGGGGGAGGGGGAGGAGGAGGGGAAAGGACAGCGTGGCACTTCTGAAGGTTATTTGGATCTCTGTATTTGGCCAAATGATTAGTCTTATCCTGGGAGGGAGATAAATCTGATGGGGCGCCGTCGGCGGGAGGGGCGGGCGGGAGGCTCGGAGCTCGCTGCCGTTCCCTCCTCACCAGTTCAGAGGCACAAAAGCCCGTTCAGTCCAAGAAAATCTAGACTACGTCATTAACGACAGCAATAACCTGCGTTTTAATCCGGCTGGGCCACCTCGGCCGCGCCGGAGATGCTGGTCCGTTCACATCGATTCATCTTTCAAGAGGCAACATCACGGTTAGACGATCATAAATGATCTTAAAATGAACGGCTTCTGCATTCTCTAAAATTGAGAGATAATTATATTTTCATGCCCATCTGATTAAAACAAAGAATAATTATCACAACAATTATCAGCTGAGCTGAAACTCCTGCGAAGGTCGTGAGGAAGGTGAAGGAGAGACGGCGGCGCTTCAGTTCTGCATTTAACCGGAGCTGGAAACAGCCGCTACGCCTCGGCAGAAACACTCGCCGTGACAGAAAAAAAATACCTGGGAACAACAGATGTACACTTTTAAATACTAATAGATGGAAGTGCTGCAGCCGACACAGTTGATGCCAATAAAAACTGCATTTAACGATGGCGCCGAGTCAATTATGCTTAGTTTTATAAAACATCAGACGCACACACACTTTTCCTCTACAGAACATATGTGAACGTTTACCCCTCGACTTATTATATTATTATATATTTATGCCCCAGTTGTTTATTGCACAAACAGAAAATCCCAACTACTGCTAGTGTTGACGTCCGTGTCGTCGGTCCCCAGGAAGAGATTTAAAGAGTAAAAGTGATTTTACAGGCTGACCTCTGGCTGATACTGATTATTAAAAAATTGACATTAATTATGTTTTTTAAGTGCTGTTTTTCCTGCAAACTTTGCATTTCTGCAATGTTCCCAATGTTTGTTTGTTTGGGGGGGGTCCCTTTATAGAGGCGACTACAGCGGTTTATTGTGTTCCACGCGTTGACGTGACGTGAAAAGTTGCTTTCATCAACAAAAATTATGACTAAATATCGTCGTCAATTAACCTTTATCACCTGAGGAAAACGAGACGCAACGAAAATTGCTGGTCATGTGACGATAATGATATTTAAATATATAATGCAATATCGTAGATGAATAAAAACGAGACTAAAATGTAGATTACAAAATAAAAACTCTGCTAAAATGTGTCTTCATTTTCGTTGACCAGAACGAGATGAAATGTTCTAACAAAGATCCTTAATATCCATTTTTAAGTAGTTTCCTCTGGTTTAGTTCTCCTGCTGGGTGACGTCACGTCCTCAATATAGTCGCGGCCCGTGGGGAATCAGATCCAGAAGATGCAGCTGCAGGTTAGAGGCTGATGCCGTTAACGCAGAGCTCTAGGTTCACGTCAATTAAAAACTAAGTTACATAGAGAAAGGGGCCGATGGCCGACGCGGGTATCTTCTCTGGGGCTGGGAGAAGAAGAAGAACCATCTTTGGATACACTTTCCTACATAGACGTGGAAAAATGCGGAAAAATAAATATATTGTAAACTCAAATTAGAGTCTTCTGTATCTGGAATGAATGTATTTTTGAGTCTATAAGGTAACAATAATACAATGATAATATAACCTTGTTTGAATTGTAAAATGGGTTTGGCTAAATACAATCTTTGAATAAAACTAGACTAAAATGGTCCTGGACAATTCTGACTAAAATAAGACTAAAATGCTCAGACTTTTAGTCGACTGAAACTTGACACGACTAAAAGGAGTATAAACGTGACTAAAACTAATAAAAACTAAAATGATGGCTTGACCCAAAGACTAGACTAAAACTAAAACTGAAACAGGCTGACAAAAACAACACTAGGTGACAGATGATTCAACATTGGATGTCCTTCCTGACAACACTTGCATATATATATATATATATATATATATATATATATGCATACATACATACTAACAGCCGCTCTGTGTGCAGCCCTATCCACACTGCTACATGCAGCTCTGTGGGCTTTGGGAAATGGGGTTCATGTGAGGTTCACTGTCCTTCCCAGTAACACGCCGGGGTTTGATCCGGTGACCTTCCAGTTGGAGGGAACCGACACGTGGTGCTACTTAAAGTTGAGTTCAGTCACACTTGGACCTCAACACTATACACGTAGCGCTGGAGCCTCCGACGAGTCTCTGAGAGTAAACAGTTTGACTGAGAGAGGTGACACATCCACGCCCAGCGAGGACCACCTGCTGAGAGCGTTGTCTTCTCCTAATGGAGCATGGCTGCGCGGCGGGGGGCTGACGTGGGACCCTCACAGCAGAGCAGCAGGTGAAAGTCAAACAAACACAGGTACGGGGGCAGATGGGGGGGCTGTGTGATGCTGGTGTGTCGGCGCCGTTTCCCTCTAAGAGAGGGATATCGATGTACTGATGATGCTTCTTTACGCACCGCGAGTAAACATTCATCTGTTATTTCCTGACAAGAAAATACACTTTTTTTTTCTAAATGTAGGAATAAAAAAGAAAAAAGTAATCAGGCTCCCTGGAGAACAAATGCAGCCCGGTGAGTTTTATATTAATATTTATGTATAAAAACACAGAAAGGCCTTAAAATGTCCAACCTCTTATGTTGTGTGTGAACAAAAGTGACTTTCTGTCCTGGACGTTGATTAGGAAGAGGTTAAGAAACATCAGGTCCTTGTCGGGACGCCGAGTCACTCAGTAAATCATAGGTTGGTAGAAGTAAGGTCATCTGTGGATTAGAGCGCCCGCACATGTACGAGGCGCTGCTTGAGGGATTTCACAGCAGCTTCAAACACGTTATCAGACGTTAAAAGGTAAATAAAGAACTTGCCAGTGTTTTTCTAACCTGGACATCACTGTAAACTATCCTGGAGTTACATTTGGTGCTTCTTTTGCTGTTCGGGTTCAAACCAGCTGCTCCCACGGACTCTTTAAACTTAATTGTTTGGTTAGAGTGAGAGGGCGCCCACTGGGGGTGGGACGACGTGATACACAATACTGGCTTTACGAGAACCAGACCATAATCTTCCTTTAGTTTGAAGGAAACTTCAGGGTTAAAAATAATGAAAGTTTATTTAGAAATGTTTTATAACGGCCCGTATATTAATGACCTTTGAGAATGTACCTCTACCGGTCGCTAACAGACGCTAATTGCCTGATGTGCTTTTGTATGTAATTTTAACAGATGCTGCAGAAGAAAGGGGAGTAAAAACACACTAAATATGTTTACAACCACAAATAAACAATTGTTATAATTCCAACGTTAATTATAATTATGTAACATTGAGGTTCATTTAGCGCAAGACCAGCCAGCTGCTGGAGGACTGCAGCACCCAAGGGTGGTTTTGTACGGGGGAGGGGCTCACGGTAGCACCTGCTGCTCGCTGAGAAGAGTCAGACCGTGCTTTTAATGTTTAAAACTCAAAACACCTCAGTAACATCTGAAAGGAGTCACTTGATGTGTTGCTAGTCGCTTTGGAAAATAGTCCCGGGAGGATGTGAAAACTCGAGGAGGAGGATCTAAAAAGACTCCAGGAGGATCTAAAGAGTCCAGGAGGATCTAAAAAGACTCCAGGAGAAGGATCTAAAAAGACTCCAGGAGGAGGAGGATCTAAAAAGACTCCAGGAGGATCTAAAAACACTCCAGGAGGATCTAAAAAGACTCCAGGAGGAGGAGGATCTAAAATCACTCGATGAGGAGGAGGATCTGAAGACTCCAGGAGGAGGATCTAAAAAGACTCCAGGAGGATCTAAAAAGACTCCAGGAGGAGGATCTAAAAACACTCGATGAGGAGGAGGATCTGAAGACTCCAGGAAGAGGATCTAGCCGGCTGGTGTTGTATAAGTATAAGCTGTCGGTTGTCGTACTGAGGACGCATCGCTCCTACTTCAGGCTGATTCAACTCGTTTCAGCTTTTCACGCAACGAGAAATATAATTTCTTTTTAATTTTGCAATATGGCCACGCCCCCAACGTTTACATAAAAGCTCCATAAAGTACACAACGGAAAATCATCTTCAGTCTGTCGCTGAACCTAAACGCTGAAGAATGCAATCAATAATAAAGAAATGAAAAGACCAAAGCAAAGATCAAGCCTTTACTGAGGGAGAAGATGTCTCACACTAACCGTCTGTACCCCTGATAAACCCGAGCAGGTATCCTGGTCTCCTCTGCAGCTCGGTGCAGGATCACCAGCCTCCTGCGCCTACATGCCTTCCTTTGGCATTGAGCACTTTAAGCGCTGCACATAATCTGATTTACCCACATTCATCGCTACTAAGGAGGCATAAAATCCAGTGGCCACGCTGCGCTGACATCTTCATCAGATTTCAGCTGCGCCAGAAATCTGCTGCTGCAGAATCACAGATCCAATCTGCTTCATGCGTGAACATTATGGCCTTTTATTTTCTCTTTCTACAGTTTTAAGATGGTAATAAAAGAGGGAAAAATAGAAAGTATATCTTCTTTTTCTATTTCAGAAAAACTGGTTCTGAGATATTTCACATTTCCAGCGCTTAACGTCAAGCTTTTTTAATGTTTTAACTGTTTGACTTTAGGTATCTGTCAACACTGAGTTTTGATCCGACATCAGCGTTACTTAAAATTCTTAATGTTTTTATTTAACAGTTTAAAAACAAATCCCTGTTCACTTCATCATCTTCATCTGGTCACCTGAGATGCTGAACTCGTCTCAGGTTGAACTTCTTGTGGTTCGTCCAGTTGCAACATGCTTTTTCTCTGGAAGAGTCCTTAAATGTTTAAGAATCTTTGCTCGTGTCATTTTCATCAACACAGATTCTTCCAGACTAAAATAACTCCAGATGACTCGCTGCTTCTCCAGCTGCAGACTCTGAACAGGAAGTTAGGAGTTAGTATGATGCAACATCCTGCACTGGATTTCGTTTATAAATATGACCGGGTATCAGACGGCAGGTAAATGGAAACATTCACTGATGCAATACTTGTATGTCCAGCAGTGTCAGTGAGTGTTTCTGCAGCACAGGAGTACCACAGGGGACTGTACTCTCACCACTCACTGTCATCTGCAGAAATACTCAGATTACTCTGCGGCTGTGGGGTGTATCCGAGGACCGGTGGAGCGTTTTGTGTGTCTTGGTGTTTCATTTTTGTCTGGTTCTGCTTGCTTTTGTTGCCTGGTCAGGTTTTGGTGGTTGGAGGAACATATTTATAGAGAAAAATGTACAATGTTTACAAAGATTGAACACACACTCCAGATCTGAGTTGCAACAAAGTAAACATCAACACCTCTGATTGATCGTCACGGTCAAAAGCATCAATGACGCCTGACAGTTTGGCTCCGTTTATTCGTCCTATCGGTCCTACTGACCCAGAAAGGCGGCGTTTGCTGCTCCCAGGCAACCATTAAGTCGAGCCCTGGTGCCATTATTTATTTCCTTATGTATTTAAGAACCAAAGTTTAAATGAGCTGCATGGGCTCCATGAATGACCCGGCGTTAGCTCACACACGTCGTTCCTGCAGACCATGCACAGCTCCAGATCTGCAAACACAACCGTGTCTGTTTATCTAACGTCCATTAACGACTCTGAAGGAGAAATGGTTTGAAATTTTAATGAAGCGTCTTTTAGTCTTTTACCAGACGAGATGACAATAAAGTGAGGATGCCCACCTAAGATAGCGGCTTTGATCAAGGCGCCGCAGCTGCCGTAAAAGAAGAAGTAAAAAAGTACAGTAAAAGTAAAAATGAAATTTTATGACACTCTTGACTGGAGTGCAACCCTCCCTTCAATGTCCCGTTGATAAAGTCTGGGTAAAACTTTATGGGGCCTGAGAAGGGTGTGTGTGTGTGTGTGTGTGTGTGTGTGTGTGTGTGTGTGTGTGTGTGTGTGTGTGTATGTCACTCACAGGTTGCCATAGCGTCGGAGCAGCTGTTGTTGTCGTCCAGGCTGAAGAAGGGCGGCACGCAGGCGGAGGAGCCCAGGCCCTGGGTCAGGTAGGCGGCTCCGGGGTAGTAGGAGTGCATGCGGTACTGAGAGGACACGTTGTGGCTGGACAGACGGCCATCGCCATGCGGCATCTGCTTCATGCAAAAAAATGAAAATAAAAAATGTAATTTCACATACAAAATAAACATAAATAGTCGCTTGATGATCCAATATGAAGGAAAACAACTTAAGATGATGTCAAAAGAATCTGTTACAGGCTTTAAGAAACCTGATGATCATCGTCTCTCTTCTGAAATTTGTGAAAATGTTCAAAATAAATATGATCATAGTGGGTCTCATTATTAGCCAAATAAAACCTCAGATGAAGAAGAAAATAAAACTTTATTCACTGTGCCTTTATTGACACAACAAAGCCAAAAAAACGAAACAAGTGGGCAATACTAAGTACCCGCATGATTCTAGACATTCACGTCTATACACGTCTCTGAAGGTTCACCACAGCATCTCAGCCAGGTTCAGGTCTGGACTCGGACCAGGTCCTTCCAGAACCTTGAGTCTTTTATTTTTCATCATTCTGATGTAGATCTTCTGCTGTGTTTGGGATAATTTCCTGTCACATGACCCAGTTTTCTTTTACCACACTGATGTCCTCACATGTGTCTCTAGGAGACTCTACAGAGGACTTCATGGTCCCCTCGGTGACTGAAAAGTGTCCAGATCCAGACCAGCATCTGTCCACCAGGGGGTCTGAGGTGGTTCTGCTGGTTTCCTCCAGAGTTCTGGATGAAGACCAAACATGTCCACGTTGGTCTCACGTGTCCAGAGGACCTGGATCCAGAAGTCTGCTGGTTTGAGGACCCTAGTCCTGCTTCCATGTTTTTCTTCTAACCGTTCTGTCGTGGACTTCAACATCTTGTGAGTCTGTCCTAAATGTTCTCCACTCGTCAATCTTTCTCTGTCAAACACAGACCTCCACATAGTTTGGAAATGGTTTTAGAGTCCTTTCTCGATTAATGTGCAGTAACAGTTTCTTGCTCCAAGACCATTGCTGATATCTTTCCCTCTTCGCATTGTGTTAACAAACACACCTGGATGCTCCAGACCAGCAAACCAGCTTTTATAGACGTCTGCAAAACCTGCTGATGATCAGTTCAGGAAGGACTGATGAAGCACGTTTCTACAACTCTTAAATCCCCTGGAAGCAGTAAGGGGGTACTTAGTATTGCCGACATAATATATATTTACTTCCCTTTTTTGGTTCATTTCTGTTCAATTAAGAAAAAAGTCCCACGTTTTTGTTCTTCTAAGATGCACCTCGATGGGATGATCGTTATCTGGTTTTATTTCTAGAACATCCACGCATATTTCCGTCACTTTTTAAATGAGTCCTTTAATTATCTGCGTTTCTGCGTGCCCCATCAGACGGACCTCCAGACACTCACAGGTCGCTCTCCGGCCGCCTGAATTGACAGGAAATGATCGGCGTTTGATTTCACGGGCATGCGGCTTGCTCCGAAAATGATCGGCAACAACAGGCCGAGCCGCCTCTCTCCGAGCCTCCGAGAGAGAACTTTAAAACGAGCCGTCTGCTCGGCAGCAGAGCCGCCTCGCTGAGGGTTTTCAATTTCATTTTTATGGAATTTGATTTCTGTCAGCCTGCAATACGTCACCTGTATTGTCCACGCCATCAGCCCCGGGACAGCTTTATAAACTGTTATTTAAGCTACACTCAGCGCTTGTACTGGCCTGTGAAAAATACAGCAGAGATTGGAACGTGTGCTTGTCGTTCCCAGGACACACATAGTACCAAACAACTGTGTTAGTGGGATTTGCTCACAAAACGTTTCTTTTTTTTTCCCCACAAGGAGAAAAAGGTTGATCAGAGCCGATCAGCTGATGATGCAGGACTAAAGACGTCAGTGGGTTTTTGCTTTTTATCCGGTTTGAACCCAGACTGTATAAGAATAACTGGACAACCCCTCAGTGATGTCACTTCCAGGTTTTCTTAAGAGTCAGTTCGAGGTGTAAATTTTCAAGGCTCGAGACGACGGCGTGCTGGTCGGAGCTGACTCCACCCACACTGCCGTTAACCCGGAAACCGACAGAACGAGAACTGAAACCGGTTGAGACGATCTCCTCAAAGATCGGCATACTCTTCGTTGTTTATTGAGCCGTCTGTCCAGGTGCTTTGAAGGGTTCGTCCTGCTGCCGTCTGAGGTGAGGACCACGGGAACTTTGCAGGTTCCCGCAGTGGAGAAAGTTGATCTTTTTTTGGCAGGGAACAAACTCATCGATGGCGTTGCACTTGTGAAGTAGAACAGCGTGCTTAAATCTTTACATCCCTTCTGATCAAGTCTGTCCAAACATCTCTGTCCAGTTAGGTGTTATATAAATAAACATATTTTCTTGTTCTGCATTTAATTCCAATTTTTAGTATTTTATTTTGCTGAAGTTTTGTGACGTTTCTGGTTATTTTCACTATTTACTTATTTTTAAATGTTATTCTATTGAAATACATTTTTTTGTTTTTGTATTTGCCTTATTTAGTATGCACTTATTTATCTTTAGTTGTACTTGGATTTATCTTTAATCTATCGGTTTTTGGTTGTTATTTGTTTTTTTTTGTTTTTTTCATTTTCATTTTTTTCATTTAGGAAAATTAATTTTCTTTTTTTCATTGTTTTCTGCTTATTATTATCTTTAGTTTTTATTTGTTTTTGTTTTTTTGTCTTGTTTTTCTTTTTAGTTGTTGTTCTTTGTACTTGTTATCTACTTTGTTATCTTCTTCTGTTTAACTAACATTTTATATTGTACTGCTGTACTGCTGAGGCAGCAACTAATGGGGATCTGAAATAAATAAAATAAAAAATAAATCTCGTTTCAGATGAAGTGACGTCTGAAACGAAGGCAAGCGGCGCTCCAGGACCCCGGTTAGACCAGCACCTCGTCCGCCTGTCAGCTGGTGGTCCCAAGACCCGTCTAAGCAGCGCTGCAGGGGGTCGGTGTTTCCACTGATCGCTGATTTTCAAATAAACCTAATTCTGGTACATCGTCCTGCGAGACGTCTCTCTCAACGTTGAAAATAAAATGGACGAACATCTTTAGTCCTTGATAAATTACTGTGATCGCCGCTACCGCTGTCAGGTGATGAAGTGGTCTGCAGCGACTTTAGTCTGACAGCTTTGAATTCACCGTTCAGATGAAAAATTAACCGGAAATCATAAGAAAATAAAGTTATAACAAATGGTTGTAACAAAACAGGGTCCTGTAACTCATAAAGCCACACCCCTAATTAAGCCACACCCCTGCTGAACCAAATCACCTTTATTTCTGCGTAAAGTAAACTAAAGGAAACAGAGTTATTATCGTTCACGAAAACTAACGAAATAACGAAAACTAAAATTGAAAAAACAATTTCGTTAACTGAACTAAATAAAAACGGAAATTAAAAGACAAAAACGATAACTAACTGAAACTATATTACGTGTTTAGAAAACTAACTAAAACGAACTGAAATTATAGATATAATTTCCTCCGTTTTCATCCCTGTCAATATAAGACTCTTGGTTTGATCAATTTATTCCGCTCTGGCCGTTTCGCTCCAACTGGCAGCTACGGCACCTGAACGCCTCACGGTCCGTGATGTCAAAACTAAAACTAAAACTAAAACTAATAAAAACTAAACTAAAACTAAGCATTTTTGAAAATATAAAAACTAATAAAAACTAGCAAACCCACACTAAAAACGAATTAAAACTAACTGAATTGAAGGAGAAAAAGTCAAAACAAAATAAAACTAAACTAAAATGAAAAATTCAAAACTATTATAACCCTGGGTTGAAACGAACGTTTCCAGACCTCCTGGATTGTTGATACGTCAGATGAGACCGACACATGAAAGAACTCTCAGTTACTCGCAGTTATTCAGACTCTGTGGCCGTGACAACCACGCCTGACCTGACGACAGCTCGGACGAGGAGACAGTTACACGTCTCCAACAGCTGATTCGTGCTCCACTTTTTTTACTTGAAGTATTTTCAGTCAGAACCCGCAGGGTGAAGTACAACGGTGGCTGGTTAACTAGTCCACTACCGGGGGTGGGGGGGCCCCTTTACCACCCTGAAAGTGCAGGCCTTCTTATCTGGCACCATCTCCCGTCTGGAAGCTCTGCACCACCCTCATACTCCCAGCATCCACCTGCATGACAGCCAAGCACCAATGAGGTAGATGGCCTGCCGCTGATAACGACCACGCTGTTTCCTCCGGGACTCTGGGGAGATTAGCTCAGGACCTACACGCTGCTAACAGATCATTGACGCGGGGATGTCAAGGAAATTCATACTTTGGAAGATGTTCTGCTGTTAAACGTCGACTCGGGGTTCAACTTCAGTTTTCTGAGGAAAAATGAGAAAAGAGTTGGTTGAATGTTCAGGACAAGAGTCTCATCCAAGAGTACATCAGCATTACGGATGGATGGATGGATGGATGGATGGATGGATGGATGGATGGATGGATGGATGGATGGATGGATGGATGGATGGATGGATGGATGGATGGATGGATGGATGGACGGTAGGGATGGGCGGTATGGACTAAAAAATTTATCACGATAATTTCTGGCATTTATCCCGATAAGGATAAAAATGACGATAAAAAAAATACCAATTCAACTCCACTTTTTTAACTATAAATCTATCACCACATTCAGTCTTTGGAGCCCCCAAATCACTGCTCTAAAAGATACTAAATGCTACTAAACTACACCAATTACATTGAATTAATAAAAACCAATTAAATGAGTCCACCTGTACTGCAAAACTGTAATGACTCCTCGCTCTCAGATCTGCCTTCCGCCATGTTTGTTACACAAAAACGTCATCAACGGGAATCTATCCTTTTTCTTTCTTTCTTTCTTTCTTTCTTTCTTTCTTTCTTTCTTTCTTTCTTTCTTTCTTTCTTTCTTTCTTTCTTTCTTTCTTTCTTTCTTTCTTTCTTTCTTTCTTCCTTCCCACACACGTACGTTGTGCGTGGATTTAACGCAGAACCATAAATCAGCTTTACACAAAAACGTCATCAACGGGAATTTATCGTTTTAACCGCGAGATGACGAATTCTTACCGTGGTATATCGTGAACGGTAAAATATCGCCCATTCCTAATGGACGGATGGATGGATGGATGGATGGATGGATGGATGGATGGATGGATGGAAAGGTGGGTGAATGGATGGATGAATCAATGAGTGGATGTTCTTCCATCAGCGTATGTTTCCTCCCTGATGACAGGTTTAAGTGTTTTGGCAGGGAAGCTCCGACCGCTCCAACCAGACACTGGAGGGCCCTTTTCTTTGGACAGGTGGTGTTTCTTGCAGGCCAGATGACACAAGGTGGTGCACCAGTTCACGGCCTGATGTACGACACATTTCAGATAAGTATATGATGAATAAATATTAATTAGTGTTCCGGGTTTCTGTTTTTCTGTCTGTTTGTGGAGATAAAACGAACCTTCCTACGATCAGCCTTGCATTCAAGACAAAAAACACAAAAACATGGTCTCTGAATTTCAGGAAGCGTACCACGTCGCCTTCCAGGCTGACAGCTTCACGCAGAAAACCATAAATCACACGAGAGGATGGCTAAATTATGCTAAAGAGCGCTAACTGATTAGCATTAATGCGCTCACTCTGGGCCTGGAGCGCTGAGGCGTGGCGGCTTGTTCTTCTGTCGACAGACAATACCATTAACCTTTGCAATTCAGCCTCCGCCGTGCGCCTGCAAGATGGCGGAGGCAGTGACCCCAAAACTGGATGTTGCGACTGGAGGAAGTGAGCAGAGGCGGGGCGGAGGGGAGGCAGGGTGGACAAATGTGGCTCATCAAAAACAAAGCACATCATCAGAGATCATGAGAGAGTTATGGATGTAATCCACCTCATGCATAAACTCACAGTCTTTGATACACAGAGACACCCAAACATAAACCAGCAACACACTGGGATGGTCTGATGTTCACCACCACCATCTCCAGTGCTGACGTTTAAATAAAACTAACATAAATGTTAAGTTCTGGGGGAGTGATTTCAGGAAACTATCCAACTGCAGTCTTTCAGACCGACATTGTGATTTCATCTGTGATTATGAAGCTCAACTCTCATCCTGAGTTACGGCACTTTTCCACTTACGTACTAGTGTTGCTTCTGTCAGCCTGTTTCAATTTTAGTTTTAGTGTAGTCTTTGGGTCAAGCTATCATTTTAGTTTTTATTAGTTTCAGTCAACTAAAAGTCCGAACATTTTTGTCAAAAAAAATCTTTAGTCAAAGATTGTATTTAGCCAAACCCATTTTACAAATCAAACAAGGTTCTTGTTATTATATTATTGCTACCTCATAGACTCAAGAAAACATTCATTCCAGATACAGAAGACTAATTTGAGTTTACAACATTTGTATTTTTCCGCATTTCTCCCCATATTTTTCTTTTTCGACGACACATTGGGTTTTCTTTTCCACGTCTATGTAGGAAAGTGTATCCAAAGGTCTCTTCTTCTTCTCCCAGCCCCAGAAAAGATCCCCGCGTGGCCGGCCATCAGTCCCTTTCTCTATTTAACTTTGTTTTTAATTGACGTGAACCTAGAGCTCTGCGTTAACGGCATCAGCCTCTAACCTGCAGCTGTATCTTCTGGATCTGATTCCCCACGGGCCGTGACTGGGATTGAGGACGTGACGTCACCCAGCAGAACTAAACCAGAGGAAACTACTGAAAACATGGATATTAAGGATCTTTGTTATAACATTTCGTCTCGTCTCGTTTTGGTCGGTTTGGAGTTTTTATTTTGTAATCTACATTTTAGTCTCGTTTTTATTCATCTACGATATTGTATTATATATTTAATTATTGTTATCGTCACACGACCAGCATTTTCGTTGCGTCTCGTCTCGTTTTCCTCAGGTGATAAAGGTTCGTTGATGGCGATATTTAGTCATAATTTTCGTTGTAGAAAGTTACTATAGTAGCTACTTGGCTCTGCTCGGCTCGTCCCAGTTTCTTTTCCATTACAATCCAGGACCCGGAGCAGAAGTAGGAGGTTGGAGCGAAGCTGCTGTGACGTATGTGTGACACAAATGAAGAAGAAGAAATCACCAAAGATGTAGAACCTGGAGGAGATGGTATATGTGCTGCTGGGTCTGTGACTTGTGTTCGATATCAAGTTAAACAATGAGTGTAAGAGAAAGGGCTGGGGATCGATTCAAATGTCAAGCATCGATTCGATTCCGATTCTTAAAATTCAGAAAGGATTATCACGATTTGATTCAATATCGATTTGGGTTAGTGTTATTAAAAATGTTTTTTGAGCTGTTACCTGAATTATATTATTATTACTGTGTATGCAACATAGGGCTGCACGATTAATCGTTAAAAAATCGCGATCTCGATTCATGCTTGAACGCGATCTCATTTCCAAATGACGACGATTTAAAAAAAAAAAAAAAAAATTTTTTTTTTTTTTTTTTTTTTTTAAAGATGGCTGCATAAAAAAAGGACTAGGCCTATGTTCTAGGTTGTTGTAGTCCTGTCATGGTCAACTATCATGTTGTCATGTTTGTTATATTTTGTTAATGATTGTGGATTACATTTGGAGAAACATCTACCTTTCTCATCACCTGACACATATTGCACATAAATATTGTTAAAATTGTTATTGTTAAAATTATTTAAAGACAAGAGAGATGTTTATTGTTTTTATGTTCAATGTCAGCTGTTACAGCAAAAAGCAGCCAGAGGAATAATTTGTTGCCTCAGAACTACAGGATCTGTTACAAGTCCCCTTTCTGAAAGGGTGTTCAACTCAGGGAGGAACAAATATTGTTCAAAATTGTTATTATTGTTTAAATTATTCAAAGGTTTGTGTAAAGAAGACAAGAGATGTTTATTGTTATTATATTTTTGTTCAGCTGTTGCAAAGTTAAAGTAATAAGTGCAATAAATTTTATATTGGAAAAAAATCGTGAGAGAATCGTGATCTCAATTCTAAGCAAAAAAATCGTGATTCTCAATTTGTCCAGAATCGTGCAGCCCTAATGCAACATATGAATACTAGTATTATATTGAGATTCAACAGCAAGTATTGGCTGCTAATGATGCTGTAAGGACCAATCACCTCCTAGAATGCTGATATAAGTGCTTTCAGAAACATCTTGTAAGTCAGAATTATCAAACAGATCCAGGGCAGCAAACAGAGGATGCCAGAGGTGTCTATATCTGCAGCAGTGGACTGCTATTAGGACACTAACCTGGTGCATTATAAAAAAATGACATTAAAAATTCACCCAAAAGCTGTTATTGTTGAATATAAATACACTTTTATTTTAAGTTTAACGTGAAAAAGACATTCTTAGCCAAGGACAATGTAAACATTGTTTTTATTTTTATTAAAAGTAAAATAAATTAAATAAACATTTTTCAAATTTTCTTTGCCCGACTGTCACCAGGTTTAGGAACATCTGCACCTCAGAGTCACCAAACAGACTTCTGCGCTGCCGTTGCAGATCGAGTAGGAGAAGACGCCACCGTCAAAGTCGCTCTGACCAATCGGTGGCCTGTAGTGTGATGATGTCACATACAGCCAACTCAGCCCGCTTAGAACCTCGGCGGAGTAGATACAGAAAAGTATCCACTCGGCACGGTAGACCCCTGGTGGGAAAGAACCAAACCGAGTGGAGGCGAGCCGAGTCGGTACAAGCGGAAAAGCGCCATTAGATTTCTAAGACGTGTTGGAGCAGTTTAGAAAACATGAAAGTACGTCGTTTGTAGGTAAAGTTACCAGTTAAGTAGAAGGTTTGACTCAAGACGGTTCCTTTACTGACCGCCAGGATCCAGATCCAGACCTGCGGTTAAAATGTTCAACATTACAGCAGAAACAAAGACTTATCCAGTCTGGACCAGAACCAGTTCTGGTCTCCATAGTTGGATCTTTAACAACCCGACGGGGTGAATCTTTATATACCTCATCAGGTAAAATCAGATCAGAGGATTTGATTAGCGCTGTACAGACCTCAGAGCTGTGAATAAAGACGGTCTCGGTTGGAGAGCACGTCACACAACAACAACAGCGGACGTCGCTGTAGGAGACCGAGATACTCAAGACAGAGACAATAAGAGACTTAACCTCCACCACCTTCATAATCGTAACGCTGCCGTTTTTGTGTGACTCCATTAACTGTACGGCACCAACTGTGACTCTTTTATAAACCGTTTTCAGTTGAGATTTAAATAATTTAAGGTGATGAAACACCAATCTTTAATGAGGTTTTAATCCCTCAGTGTTGCACTGGCTCTTCTCTACGCTGCATTTATCATCTACACAAACCTGCAGAATAATACGAATCAAACCAGAATAACCAGTTTAACATAAATGCAGAAGAGCTGGGATGTTTCTAACCAGACAAATACCAAACATTTCAAAACATCAAATAGCTGTCCGGGGTCACGAGGTGACCAGTCGTAACACTGGAAGTGTCTGATGAGCAGTTCAGATGTTTCCGGGTAAAACTGAAATTAAAAACTCCCAGAAACCACGACTGAGTGATAACTGAGCGGTCGCTAGTGAAACATCACAGTGTGTCACTTTAGACACTAACCTGTTATCTGCTTCAAACATCAAAGATTGTAAGGTTGTAAAGATGACCACCCCGACACAAAAACTCCCCTAGCTGACCAACAAAAACAACTTTCTACAGCCATACGTTTTACCATCAAGCTTTTTTTTGGGGGGGGGGGGTTAGGGGCCTTGCTCAGGGGACCATACTGGTGTCATTGCTGTTGCCAACCTGGGGACTTCAGCCTGGGTCCTGCAACAGGCCCCAGCCCACCTCTGTAATCACTCAGCTACCATCCCCACAAATATAATAACAAAAGAAGCAGCACTCTTCCCATTCAGAGCCATTGCCACCGGTACCAAATGTACTGGGCCAATCGAAATGAGACAATTCACACAATTCAAAACAACCAGGATGATGCAGAATTACTAACAACTAGGGATGGGCGGTATGGACAAAAACATTTATCACGATAATTTCTGGCATTTATCCCGATAACGATAAAAAAATACCGAGTCCACCTGTACTGCAAAACTGTAATGACTCCTCGCTCTCAGATCCGCCATGTTTGTTACACAAAAACGTATCAACGGGAATTTATCCTTTTTTTTTCTTTCTTTCTTTCTTTCTTTCTTTCTTTCTTTCTTTCTTTCTTTCTTTCTTTCTTTCTTTCTTTCTTTCTCTCTCTCTTTCCTCCCTCCCTCCCTCCCTCCCTCCTTCCTTCCTTCCTTCCTTCCTTCCTTCCTTCCTTCCTTCCTTCCTTCCTTCCTTCCTTCCTTCCTTCCTTCCTTCCTTCCTTCCTTCCTTCCTTCCTTCCTTCCTTCCTTCCTTCCTTCCTTCCTTCCTTCCTTCCTTCCTTCCTTCCTTCCTTCCTTCCTTCACGTACGTTGTGCGTCGATTTAACGCAGAACCAAAAATCAGTTTTACACAAAAACATCATCAACGAGAATTTATCGTTTTTACCGTGAGATGACAAATTCTTACCGTGGGGAATTTTTTTGACGGTTTATCGTGAACGCTAAAATATCGCCCATTCCAAACTAACAACCCTTTGTATCAATAGGTTTGCACTGGGGACCCAACAATGGCCCAACTAGCCCGACTCCAGTGCAGACGGTCTGGAGTCTTTACCGGTACTAGTCTGGTCATTTCTCTGAATGTGTCTGTCCTGTGGCATCCAGAATTTTCTCCGCATCCGTTGATGGTGGGAAGCAGGGAAGGTGTGATGGGTGAAGCTTGTAGCACCGATAAGAGACAGCAAAGAGCTTTCAGATGACTCAGGTGGACCCAGGACTTCAGACTGACCTGCAGAAGTGGGTCGGGACTGTTTCTTAGCAATGGATGGTCTAATCCTGGTCACCTGACTGCGAAGGAGCACCTCTGCACCCCAGATGTTGGCCGGGAGTTTCCATCCATGCTGTTCATCGAGAGTTCCCATGTGACACCTGCTGATGCTGCGTGTGATGTCATCACACAGCTGTTGCCGAGCAACAAACATAACACTGCCATGCGTTCACGAGGGTTTTACCTAAACCCACTGCCCAACTCTCTCACCTCGGGTGTGTTTTAACTAGAGGTGGGAGCAATTCATCGATGTGTCGATGCATCGCGATGCGTCACGTGACGATTTGGAATCGATTAATTAATTTTTTATTTATTTATTTATTTTTTTAAGTTATCCTATCCAGATTCCAGACTGAATAAACTGCTGAATCATTTCATTTTCAAGAATGCACATTTCTTATTGTTTCTTATTGTCTTGAAATATGGCAGATATGTTTACACTAAATAAATTTGATGGAAGTACATATCTTGTTCACTTGAATTAATGAACTCGTTAAATCCAGGGCTTGAGCGCTTTCAGTGTTTTCCACCAATAGAAGGCGCTCTCATGCAAGTGCAGCTTTCCCTGGTCAAAGTTAAGTAAGTCAAAGAGCAAATGTTTACATTGTCATAAAATAAATTATTTTGTGTCTTTGAAAAATACATGTCAAATGTTCAAAAAACCTTGTTATTTACTTAATGAGTGTTGTTAGAGGAACTGAGTTAATTGATTGGCTATTTATTTACAAATGTAGCCACAGATGAAGACAAAATCAATCTTGTATGGAAAAAAGCATTAAAAATCACAATAATCGAAGAATCGTGGCACCAATAATCGAAATCAAATCGAATCGAATCGTGAGGTACCCTTGTTTGCACACCCCTAGTTTTAACTTGACCTTTGTTGGTTTATTTAACGTTTCTCTTTGGGGATCCATGAAATGTTCAATTGTCAAGTTTAATTCAATAAACAAAGTGGGCGGAGTTACCCTCCAACCTAAACATCGCCAGGTCAATCCCCAGCCCCGGCTTCTGCTCTTGTGCCTTTGAGCAGGACACTGAACCCTGGTAAAGCTGGCCTCACACCCAAATAATGGGTTTTTATTTCATTACATTTATTTTACGGCGGCCTGGTAACGTAAATACTTAACTTTACAATCCTGCTGTAATCTCTAACGCAGGGGTAGGCAATTCCGGTCCTCGAGGGCCGGTGTCCTGCATGTTTTAGATGTTTCCCTGCTTTAACACACCTGATTCTAATTAATCATCGTCATCAGCTTGTCATCCAGGGCTGCACAGCTCTGTTAATGACACAGGTACTTTTATCACGGTGTGCTGAAGCAGGGTAACATCTAAAACATGCAGGACACCGGCACTCGAGGACCGGAATTGCCTACCCCTGCTCTAACGTCTCACCTTTGTTTCGACACCAAATGTATTTGAAAACGCCTCCAAGTTGCTGACATATTTATTTTAAAGTAGTTAGATGACCTTTTAAGAGGTTAAAGATGAAAACATTCAAAATCCTATTTAAGACACAAAAACACATCAGCTACCGCATGAATATGAAGTTTCAGGAAACAAGATTAAATCACTAAAGTTTGACCTACCGTCAGTGGCGGAACGTTATGTCTACGGGCCCCAGTGCAAGCCCGATGTACGGGCCCTTTAGTATGTTGCACTGTACATTGAGACGCAAACTGCAGGACAACGTCTTTAACTGAATAGACCTACTCACTCACGGTGGCTAGACTAGACTTTAATATCATAAGCGTGCGGTGACTCTTATCCACTTCAGCAAACTAAACTTGTGGAGATCACCGTGTGCATGCGCACGTCTGGGACAGAGAGATGGCGGATGTTCTTGCCAAGTGAGTGTAGATGGCTAGGACTGCATCTGTTCAAATCTGTTACAATAATAAATAAATTACTTGATAAAGCCACTTCTTTTGTTGTTATATATCAATCTTTTGATCTGCCACAATGATGTAATGAATTTAAAGGAAAACGCCTCAAGTTGAGGGCTTTTCTCAGAAATTTTTAGGTGAGAATAAAAAAGCGATTTATTAGATTAATCAATTACAGATCTTAATGAATTGCTTAATTCTTTAAATCACGTTAAGTATTTATTATAATAATAAAAACTATTTCGTTCTTAACGTTTTTCATTTATCCATCTATTGATTTATGTTATTGATTTGACTGGTGCAGAGGTTATTGGATTATTTTATAGTAACATTTCTAAATTATTTATTTAATAACAACTCATTTTTTCATAATTTCATTTCAAACATTCCTGATGAGACGAGTTTACAGAAAAAAGGGAAACAGTCTTCATGTTTTGGCTCACAGACGCACGGATACACTCCCAGATGTGCAAACAGCTGCCCAGAAACCTTAAACACCCGCTACGGGTGGCGAGCGGCTTCAGCGTCCTTTCAACTCAACAAGCGGCGCCTGTTGCTGTTTGGGGCACGAACGTCCCGTTTAAAGGCCCCCGCAGGCCGGAGGTTACCTGGTACTGCTGGTAGTTGTAGAGGTTGCCGTAGTAGGTGGGGTAACGTGACGGCTGGTAGAAGTTGTAGTAGGAGGTTTCCAGCAGCAGGTCGGACGCTCCGTCGCCGTGAGAACGGCCGGCGGCCGACGGGCTGGACGACGCCGTCGAGCGACTTCCTGGAGAAAAAGACAGATGACGAGAGAAAGACAGATCAAGCGTTTGTGCTTTTCAGGACGATTTCATGTTTTTTCGTTATAAGTCATGAGTACATTAATCACAGCAGTGAATATTATGGGATTTTGAATTTGTGCATCCATCAGCAGAGTTCAGCTTACACCCGTCACCTGGTTGGAAACTAATTAGAAACGTGCAGCATTTAATGAAGCCCCAATGCTCAAACCAGTGTCAAAGGCGCCATCTGCAGGCGGCTCCTGCACAGACCCCTCGTCACAATCTAAAAACGTGCACGTGTCCATCAGGGTGAACACCTCCATCAAATCGTAATTACTCGCTATCAGTTGCACTTTTTCTTATCAGCAAGGCCACATTCTTCTCAGGCAGACGGTGATCTTTCCAGCACGCACAATGAAGACACTGTGCAGCCCTGAGAGTGCAGATAATGGCATTTGTTGTCCCTGCTCCGCGGCGAGACCTGTCATCAGCGTATCAACGAGTGCTCGACTCCTCTTTTCCAACCGTGGTATCCTCCATCCGCTGCCAGGCCGGCTACCCGCCGTCCACAGACAAAGGAGAGGCAGAGCCGGCCGTGGGCGGCCTTGACTTTTGTCATACGCCAACTTCTAAAAAAACAAAAAAAAAGGGAAAAGGAACCGGCTATCGAGGCGGGAGGGAACACAGTATCTGCGCCTTCCTCCGCAGATCCCCCCCAAGGACAAACGCAAGGATAGTCTTTCGTTTGGCTGCCATCAAATCATTTTTATTTCTATTAATTTCCCCATGAAGCTGATTTAAGCCTCAGTTGCGGCATCACTCACGCCTGCATGGCGCACCTGAGCAGCAGAAGGCTGGAGCAGTCCCACACACGCCAGTCAAAGTTAGATTAATATGACGTTGAACTCAAAGCTCTGTTGTGACGTTTCTCATCCTCCTCACCCGAAGACCCGTCTGTTGTTGACATGAACCCGGAGAGACGGCTCCGACTGCTTGATCTTGTTAATAAATGAGCATCTAACGTTGATGACTAATGCTCGGGCGTCGAGCTACTGGACCCTTTTTTTTTTCCTTAAGATTCCTTCTCAAAAATGGATCAGTCATTTAAAAAGGGAGTTTATATCAGCAACTACACGAGTATTTGAGTACGTTTGGTTTTAAAATAAAAGCATTAATATTTCCATAAAATGTGGTCTGATCCTCGTCTATTACTGATCTTTCGCTTAACGGTTTTGCAAGAAATTTCAAGGTCATGGATACATTTCCAGAGTTTGGGGAGTGATCCCATCATCTCAGACCCTAGAGGTGGCAGTCGGAGACTGGCTTCCCCACGTTTTGGCATTATGACAGAATCAAAGATGCTTAAAGGCACGGTAATTAATTTCTCTTCATATCTGAGTAATAGCTGGCTGGCTTGTCGCTCCAGTGCTCTATGAATTTGCCCTACCGTAACCCTGCCAGTAACTGGTTGGAGTGATGTTTGCAATGGTTTGAGAGCGCTGGCTGCCCCCGCTCTTTGTTTCCAGTTGAAGTAACAAGAGCTGTAGAAAGTTTCGTTTTTTATTCTCTTTTCCTTATATTTTTATAATGAACTTACAAGACGGCGTCTCAAGGGTGAATGGCTTACAATTTTTTTGATATTATTCGACCACCAATAGAAAAGTTTTTGTCTGCAACTCGAAACTCTGGCTTATACTGTTTAGATGTGAAAGTAGGGCTGCACGATTCTGGACAAAATGAGAATCACGATTTTTTTGCTTAGAATTGAGATCACGATTCTCTCACGATTTTTTTCCAATATAAAATTTATTGCACTTATTACTTTAACTTTGCAACAGCTGAACAAAAATATAATAACAATAAACATCTCTTGTCTTCTTTACACAAACCTTTGAATAATTTAAACAATAATAACAATTTTGAACAATATTTGTTCCTCCCTGAGTTGAACACCCTTTCAGAAAGGGGACTTGTAACAGATCCTGTAGTTCTGAGGCAACAAATTATTCCTCTGGCTGGGATGAACCCCCCATTGCCTTTTGCTGCTATTAAGAAGCTGCCGATACAAAAGGTAAACATTACAAAAAATATGATGGTGCCTGATAAAAGACTGGCATCAACTTTGTAACAGCTGACATTGAACATAAAAACAATAAACATCAAAAAAAAAAAAAAATATATATATTTTTTTTTTTTTTTATTTTTAAATCGTCGTCATTTGGAAATGAGATTGCGTTCAAGCATGAATCGAGATCGCGATTTTTTAACGATTAATCGTGCAGCCCTATGTGAAAGTATGTCATGAATCTATCTTTTAAAAATCTTTCTAAATTTTCTGCAAAGCCATAGATTGCGGTTGGCATGAGTTAGATTAAAAGTTAGATTAAAATGGCGTTAAACTCAAAGCTCTGTTGTGACGTTTCTTCACCTGAAGACCCGTCTGTTGTTGACATAAACCTGTAGAGACGGCTCCGACTGCTTGATCTTGTTAATAAATGAGCATCTAATGTTGATAACTAATGATAGGGCGTCGAGCTACTGGACCCTTTTCTTTTCCTTAAATTCCTTCTCTGAAATGGATCGGTTATTTAAAAAAGGGAGTTTATCTCAGCAACTATGCGAATATTTGAGTAAGTTTGGTGTTAAAATAAAAGTAACACACGCAAGACTACAACAGATGGGTAAAATGAAGTTTACATGCTGGCAGGTCGAAGTGAATGAAGACTGAACACAGAGAAGATTAAAAAACAGATTTACCTCACCTGTAGCTGTTTGTACAAGGACATATCTCAGAAATGGCGTAGTTGATAGGAGTGATTGACACCTCTGTGGACTCCTCACAGCCAATAAGATCAATGCGTAGTTTACAAAATTCGTGTGCAAGTTTTCCGCGGTGCGTCCGCGTCGCTGGTTGGTGCTGAGACTGCACTTAGATGCAGCGATGCTACCTGGTTACAAGCTCTTTGGTTGTTACCAAGACAACTGTCAGTCTGTATTTTCTGTTTTTAGCGACATCCTCACATAAAAACGTGTTATTTCAGAGGCAGATGTGGTTCACCGCGACACCGACTGATGAGGACAGACTTCAATCCGTTAACTATGATCCAATTTACTGCTCATCCCCTGACCTGCTTTTTATTCTGGCCACAGCTAACCCTCTTACATCCTACAGAAACTGTGAGGGGGTACTTAGGATTACCCACTTGATTTTTCTTTTTTTTTGTCTTTTTGGATTCACTTTTCACAAATAAACTATTGTATGATGATAAAAAACTCTATGCTGAAGTTGAATTACCAGACCCACTTTGATCAAATGATTTTTGTGATGTTTTCACATGAATAAACGGGATTAAAAGGAGGGTTTTGACATTTTATAACTTGGCAGCAGGAGATTTTTGACGTTGACTTGTCACCAAGTCTCAAAAACAAGTCTTTAATGCTGTTGAAGCCAAACTTCGACAAATACGTCAACTTCACGGGTAAAAAGGCAACGTTTCCCTTGAACATGTGATCGCAAATAGTAACTGATTTAACTGCAATCGCATCCTTTTACAGCTCTATGGTCTGCCAGCAGGTCCACGTGGGCTCCATCTGGGTTAAACGGCTTCAGAGTGGGTTCGGGCTTGAAAAGGGTAGACTGCATGGGTTTCCGGGTTTTAGGCTTCATATGGGAAGATGATGAGAGACATATACTGTATATGCAGCCCACGAGGGATGAGAGTGGACTGAATAGGTTAATGAAGGTGGATCTAAAACACTGGGACCACATGGGATCAGACGGAGAGCAAGACGGCGGCAGGGCTTTACCTGCAGCAGCGAGAGAGGAAGTGGAGATGCTGGTGGGTGTGTTGGATCGCCCGTCGGCAGAGAAAAGGCAGTCCGCTCCGGCTTCGTTCTTCACCATCACCTCAGGTCCGGTCAACGCCATGGGACTGCAAATCCCCAGCTCCTCCTCCTGGGCCTGCTGCCTCCTCAAGGCCACCTGGATGGATGGATGGATGGATGGATGGAAGGATGGATGGATGGATGGATGGATGGATGGAAGGATGGAAGGATGGAAGGATGGAAGGAAGGAAGGAAGGAAGGAAGGAAGGAAGGAAGGAAGGAAGGAAGGAAGGAAGGAAGGAAGGAAGGAAGGAAGGAAGGAAGGAAGGAAGGAAGGTAGGTCACCTTTGTCTTGTGACTTTCAAATGAAATATGAGCTTCAACAATACAACAGAATAAGGGAACTAAAAAATCTCCTCACAAGCCAATAGAGTTTTTTTTTTTTTTAGACTTCATATTATTTTTCTTGCTTTGATTGGATGTAAATACAAACTAGACATATTTAAGCCGTATGAAAGCAGCCTGCTGGTCCTTGTCAGGGACTGTCAGTCATCTTTATCAGTATTTTATGCAGCTTCAGTCACTTTTAAAGCAAATCAGAGCATATTCTGGTCTGTATTTTCCACGTTATTGTGTTTTATTTCATTGTAAATTAATTAATTATCTTTGGGCTCACAAGGCGATACAAGCTTAGACTAATAGATAGCTTTGAGTTTATGTAATTAATCCTTAAACACGGGTTGATTCTTATCTTTGTTGGTTTTTAGACTGAAGTAACTTCTAATATTAAGTATAGAAGGCTGATTTATGGTTCCGCGTTACACCAACGCAGCGCCTACGACGTAAGGTACGCGGCGATGCGCACCTTACGGTGCGCGTATCCGCGTACCCTACGCCGTACCCTGCGCCGTAGGCTCTGCGTCAATTTAACGTGGAACCATAATTCAGGCTTTAGGGGTTAAAAAGGTCCCGAGAAGGACTTGTGCCCTGGTTTCACCTGCAGACCTGCAGAGATACAACAATTACACCGAAACACGTTTTTAACGACATTAACCGGACATAAAGTGAACATTTAGCTCCTAACAGACAAAAAACGTATAAATGTTTCAAGATAGAATCAGAATCAGGTTTATTGGCCAAGTATGAACATGCCAGACAGGGAATTTGACTCCGGTTATTTCGCTCACTGTAGCTACAGTAAATTACGGAAGAGTATTAGGGCCAGGCAGGAGAAAAATCAAAATAACATTTTAGAGAAGGAAGATTTTTTTTTCATTATACACTTCGAGAAAAAAGTCGAAATGTCGAGATTAATGTTGTAGTACAATTTCGAGAAAACAGTTGAAATGTCGAGAAAAAAGTCGAAATGTTGAGAAGTCAAAATTCCGTGAATAAAGTTGAAAAAAAGGCTGTTAACTATGATCCAATTTACTGCTCATCCCCTGACCTGCTTTTTATTCTGGCCACAGCTAACCCTCTTACATCCTACAGAAACTGTGAGGGGGTACTTAGGATTACCCAATTGATTTTTCTTTTTTTTGTCTTTTTGGATTCACTTTTCACAAATAAACTATTGTATGATGATAAAAACCTCTATGCTGAAGTTGAATTACCAGACCCACTTTGATCAAATGATTTTTGTGATGTTTTCACATGAATAAACAGGATTAAAAGGGGGGTTTTGACATTTTGTGACTTGGCAGCAGGAGATTTTTGACTTGGACTCGTCACCAAGTCTCAAAAACAAGTATTTAATGCTGTTTTAAGCCAAACAAGTATGAACATGCCAGACAGGGAATTTGACTCCGGTTATTTCGCTCACTGTAGCTACAGTAAATTACGGAAGAGTATTAGGGCCAGGCAGGAGAAAAATAAAAATAATATTTTAGAGGAAGATTTTTTTTTCATGATACACTTCGAGAAAAAAGTCGAAATGTCGAGATTAATGTTGTAGTACAATTTCGAGAAAAAAGTCGAAATGTTGAGAAAAAAGTCAAAATTTCGTGAATAAAGTTGAAAAAAAGGCGAAATTTCGATTTTTTTTTCTCGAAATTGTATTTCAACATTATTCTCGACATTTCGACTTTTTTCTCGACATTTTGACTTTTTTCTCGAAACTGTTTTTCAACATTAATCTCGACATTTCGACTTTTTTCTCGAAACTGTTTTTCAACATTAATCTCGACATTTCGACTTTTTTCTCGAAGTGCACAATAAAAACAATCTTCCCCTCATGGCCCTAATACTCTTAGTAAATAGACAAATGAAGAATTTAAATTAAAAATTAGAATTAAAAAGGTCTTTTGAGTTTTTGGGCCCGGCTCGGTACCTGCGCCGCCATGACGCGCTGCCGCTCCGCGATCAGCTTGCACTTGTTGCACTGGCAGTCCCTCCAGCTGCAGAAGCGCTTGTGGCCCTTCAGCGGAGACACGTATCCGTGGTTCCTGCAGCGGGAGCACTTGGGCATCCGCGGGGCCTTGTGGCCCCTGGACGGGGCCCTGGACGGGGACTGCGGGCCGCAGTCCGGCACCTGCTTGCTCTGCTGGTCTTTGCTCATATCTGCAGACGGGTTCCGAGCTGCTGCCCCGTCTATGCTGAAGTAGCACAAGAAGAAGTAGAAAGGAAGAAAAAAAGCCCAGTGATGGGAGCTTCCCTGAAGTCCAGGGGGAGGACGGGAGCTGGACGCGTGGGAGAGCGGGACGGTGGCATCCGAGACTGGAAGAGGTCCATATCTGCAGCACATTCACGGAGACACTGATAAGCACTTGTAACGCTCATAATTACAGGATTATTTAGGATTTATGGGACAAAAACATCCACAGACAAACAGAACAGCTCATAACCCTGAATACTGAATACACATGAAGTGCCATACTGAACTTATTGTGTATTGTAATTATGTATGGGCAGCTGCATGTCCTACTGTTCTCAATAAGATCCTAGACCAAAAGAAATTCTTGAGAATAGTTACTTTTGCCAAAAAAACAGAATCTTCTATTCTTCTTTTTGGGAAATTTAATTTGTTATCTGTCTTCAATGTGAACATCTATAAAACCTGTGTGTTTATGTATAAGTATGTATATTCATCTCATGACCTGCCAGCACTCAGCTTCCAGAATTTCAGATTCCAGAAAAGTTTACCTCAGACATCCATTCGTATCAGACACGACACTCAAAGGACTTTCACCTTCCCTTATGCCGGACTCCACACAATCAACGCACTTTAAAATACAGAGGACCATCCCTATGGAACAATTTACCTACATCACTAAAATCAATATCTTCACTGGCTTTGTTCAAAAAAATAATTCTTTAGTTCATGCAATTATCCTACATCTTCATTTTTCCTATCTTTCAATAATTCAGTATTGTTTTTCTTTTTCATGCTAAATTGTCTTTTTCTGTTTTATATTATGTATTTCTATATTGTGTTTTCACTTTGAAGTCAGCTGCTACAACTGCTGCTGTTACTGCTGTTGTTATTGTTGTTTATGTTTGTTTTATAAAGGGGAGGCATTTTCATAAGCCTTTTTGGCTTCCACCTCTCCTGCACAATGCTTCATTTGACCATTGTTTTTACTGTTCTGTTTTATGTGCAAACAAACTAAACTAAACTAAACTACTGAATACCACCTAACTACTGCTGCAGGATTTGAGAGTAGGCGTTTTGATTAGTGCTGTGCGGATCAATACTGAAATATTGATACTTGATACCAGATCTGTGTGCTCTAATATTTCTCAAATGAAAATATTGATACTTTTGATACTTCAGTCATTTGTGGTAATGTATATCATTAACAGGAATACGGTGGAAAGTAACTAAACTATTCAGATTTGGTCTAAATGACACGCTGCTGGTAGGAACTACTTTTTTTAATTTTAATTTTTAGAGAAGTTCTTACTTTTGTTTAGTATTCTCTTATTTATTTTAATGGTTTTATTATTTTAATTAGGATGATTTTGTAGTGATGGAAACACCATTTTCAAACACTGGTTTTTGTGTTGTTGTAACAGCTCGGCTGTATTGTGAATGAGGCCGCTACCTCAGTACACTTCTGACTTTAAAATAAATAGCTAAATAAGTGACTCAGATATTGTATTCTTAAGCTATCTAAAATACACAATTTTTTGTTGATTTTTCCAGACACATTAGGTGTATTTGCACAATGTATTGGTATCGAATCGGTGTTGCCGATACCAGCTTAACTCAATATCGGATCGGAAAGGAAATCGTGGTATCGAACATCACTAGTTTTGACTGGTTGCTGGTTGATGTGTGCAAACACAACGTCAACAGGGTTAGACGTCAGCAACTGTTCCTGGAAAAGGTTTTCAACTCAAGTAGAAAAACTTTAGAGACAGTTTCCAAGCTCTTTAGAAGGATCCAGCAGTTATACCTCAGCGCTCAGAGAAATACAAAAAAAAAAACATGTTAGATGTCAAAAAAAGGAAAGAAAGAAAAAGACTGAACCAGTTTGACCAAAATACCTGGCATCATATTTCTAGAAATCAAGGAAACCAACCACAACTTGTCGGCAGAACCACCTCATAGCCGTGGAGCACGGTGGTGGAGTAGACCGGAGTCGACCCGTTTCCCCTGACCGGTTTGGTACGGTTTAGAAGGGTCCGGTGACCGGTCACTTAAGGGGAGACGTTTCCACCGCAAGTCGGGCCGCCAAGCCCCATGCGCATGTTACCCAACATACTCAAACCCACAACATTAGCTGATTTTCATCTGTTTATTTGCAACATAAAACAAAAGTTGGACTTTTAAAGAACCCAGAACCTGTTAGAGTTCAAAACTGAACGCTGAGAGGCTTCAGAAGACATTGAGAATGAATTAGATATGTTTTGTGTCTAAATTCACAGAAAGGTTTCACACATGTTCATGTTGCAGGTCGTTGAATTCTACTTTTTAATGACTTCATTCAGCTCAGAGCAGAGTCTTGGACCTTAGAGATGATTGTGTGGTAAAGATATTTTAGCAGCAGCAGGATCATTTAAATGAGCTGATCATTCGTCCAGGTGTGACGTTTATCCCCAATTGATGGACCAAAAACATTAATAAGTTAAAATCCTGATTTAAAAATCTAATTTTATATCTCACAATTATGAAAGAAAACGAGACTGTGCTCTCAAATAAAAAAATTAACTACAAACTTAAATTCTGACTTTTTAAACATTCAGAGATGTAAGAAAAACATTTGAAATTCCTAACTCACGGATTTAAGAAAAGAAATTCATACTGAAAAATGTGTTTACTGGATGGATGGATGGATGGATGAATGAAGAGATTATGGATGGATGGATGAAGAGATTATGGATGGATGGATGGATGGATGAATGAAGAGATTATGGATGGATGGATGGATGAATGAAGAGATTATGGATGGATGGATGGATGAATGAAGAGATTATGGATGGATGGATGGATGGATGAAGAGATTATGGATGAATGAATGAATGAATGAATGAATGAATGAAGAGATTATGGATGGATGGGTGAATGAATGAATGAATGGATTATGGATGGATGAATGAATGGAGAGATTATGGATGGATGGATGAATGGATGGATGAAGAGATTATGGATGGATGGATGAATGAATGAATGAATGAATGAATGAATGAATGAATGAATGAATGGATGGATGGATGGATGGATGGATGGATGGATGGATGGATGGATGGATGGATGGATGGATGGATGGATGGATGGATGGATGGATGGATGGATGGATGGATGGATGGATGGATGGATGGATTGATGGATGGATGGATGGATGGATGGATGGATGGATTATGGATGGATGGATGGATGGATGGATGGATGGATGGATGATGAAGAGATTATGGATGGATGGATGGATGAATGGATTATGGATGGATGGATGGATGAATGAAGAGATTATGGATGGATGGATGGATGGATGAAGAGATTATGGATGGATGGATGGATGAAGAGATTATGGATGGATGGATGAAGAGATTATGGATGGATGGATGGATGAAGAGATTATGGATGGATGGATGAAGAGATTATGGATGGATGGATGGATGAAGAGATTATGGATGGATGGATGGATGGATGGATGAAGAGATTATGGATGGATGGATGAAGAGATTTTGGATGGATGGATGGATGGTATAATCAGGGAGCTTAAATCCTGAAGAGTAAATGTGGTGAATCATTAATTAATTAAGATGTAAAAAGTAAACAGGCCAGATTTGAAAATCTAAAGTTCAAGTTGAGCAACGAACCAAGCTGCTCAGAGCTGTGTTTGAGCCGTCAGAGGGAAAACTTTATAAACCTGCAAAATAGCAACCAAAAACACAGAAATATTGACTTTACAAACTTCTGAATTTGTGAACATCAAACTTTGTGAGACAAAACTCAGAAAGAAGGACCTCATTGAGTCTAACAATGAAAAATGTGAAGAAGAAAACAGATATTGAGTTTGTAGCTTGGGGGCCCCCTGGTGGCCGAGGGGGCCCTCTGCATCCGCTCAAAGTTGCCTGAGTAACTTCCTAATAAATTACATTTACTGCTCAACCTTTCTTCCTCTTTGGTTTGCCACATGGTTATTTCATAAATGTATTGTCTCTTATTAATTTGCTCGGCTTGATTGAGCTGAAAGTGAATTAACCTCCAGGGTGGTGGGCGAGCCAGCCTGGTGGGTTTATGGACGTGAAAGCGTTGTTAAAATCTGCAGAAGCTCTGAACCATCCAGGCAGTTCAAATAGCTGCTACACTTTGTTGACTCACGTCCTGGAGCTTTAAGCAGAATTGCAACAGTGAGTTTAACTGCCTCCACAGCATAAAAATAGATTATAAAACCCTTGTAAAGTGCTGTTAAAGGCCTCAATTTAAGGAAGGTTTAGTTAGTGGGGTTCTGACATTGATGATGGATGGATGGATGGATGGATGGATGGATGGATGGATGGATGGATGGATGGATGGATGGATGGATGGATGGATGGATGGATGGATGATAGATTTTATAATCTCACAATTATGAAAGAAAACGAGACTGTGCTCTCCAATAAAATTTAAAAAAACTACAAACTTGAAAAAAAAAACTCAAATTCAGACTTTTTAACATTCAGAGACGTAAGGAAAAAATCTGAAATTTCTAACTCACGAATTTAAGAAAAGAAATTCAGACTGAGAAAAGTTTGTAACTTTAAACAAAAACTGTTGAAGACCACTAAATACGCTGCTTTAAAGCTAAATTGTCACTTATATCCACCCATCAGACAAAAACACATAGATACTTGGATTAACGTCGATCCGCTGCGTGACATCTTCCTCTCCACGCGTCCGTCAGACGAAGCCGGCGTTTCCCAGGGGTCCCTGAACGCAGCGTTGCCTAGCAACGGTTTAGTTTAAAGGCTTCTCGTCCCGTCGGAGAGCCGTGTTGACTTTCACAGAAATAATGCCCAAAAAGAAAGACAAGACGACGGGCGAGAAAACGGACGAAAAGAAGAAAACGTCAAGAAAGGAGAGCCCAGTGAATAAAACCGGCTTCGACGACAAAGAGAAGGATTTGTACCTGATTCAAATACGACATTTGACCGAGGAACTGGAGAGGTGAGTTTTTCTGGCTTTTAGATCAAGCCAGACGTTTGGAGATGAAGTTGGTTTCAGGTCGGTCATTCCGCTGCACGACGCCTCTGTGTCCACTAGAGGGCGCCCGAGCTGCAGCTCAGCCTCAGTCCGGAATATTTTAAAATAAAACTAAATACGCACATTTTAGTACATCATTGAACACATATCACAGAAAATGTGACTGGCTGAGTCTTGCAAGTGTAGGGGTTTATAAAGTCAGAAAAAGGAGGTGTTTTTTTTTTTTTTAATGGACTTTTATCCCCGTCTTTGCTTACCGTCTAGATGTGACGTTTCTCCCGATTGATTGACCAAAAGCATTAATAAGTTAAAATCCTGATTTAAAAAAAATCACATTTTATAATCTCACAATTGTGAAAGAAAATGAAACTGAAAATAAAAAAAATTACAAACTTGAAAAGAAACTAAAATTCCGACTTTTTAAATATTCAGAGCTGTAAGAAAAAAATCTGAAATTCGTAACCCACGAATTTAAGAAAAGAAATTCATACTGAAAAATGTGTTTACTGGATGGATGGATGAGTGGATGGATGGATGGATGGATGGATGAAAGTGGATGGATGGATGGATGGATGGTTGGATGGATGGATGGATGGATGGATGGATGAAAGTGGATGGATGGATGGATGGATGGATGAGTGGATGGATGAGTGGATGGATAGATGGATGGATGGATGATGGATGGATGGAGGAAAGTGGATGGATGGATGGATGGATGGATGGATGGATGGATGGATGGATGGATGGATGGATGGATGGATGGATGGATGGATGGATGGATGGATGGATGGATGGATGGATGGATGGATGGATGGATGGATGGATGGATGGATGGATGGATGGGTTGATGGATGGATGGATGGATGGATGGTCCAGATGTGACATTCTGCAACCTGAATAAACAATACTGCCTCAGCAAAAGTAATGTTAGATCGCTAGGTTATGTAAACAAGACTTGTTTACTTAACCTTTTACGCGTCTCTCCACACCATCATGCTAGCGTGCTACACAAAATGTATGTTTATTTTTACAAGCTCCTGTTGAATTCGACTTTATTTTTAAAAATCAGTTTTTTAAAGTCAAATGCTTAGGATTTTTTTTTTTTTTTCAAATCTGCAGATTTAAAAAATCAAAAACTATGTATTTTTTGCTTTTTATTTTCAGGTTACAAACTCAAAAACTCAAAAACAAAAAAATCAGTTTAAAATATTTTACTTTTGATTAAAGTTCCAGTTAAATATGCGCTATAAACCGTTACGCTGGCTTGTTACACGGCCAGGTTTATTTTAGTATTTCATAAAATTTCATAAATGTTGAGTCCCGGTGACGCTGTGGATTCTGGGTGAAAAGTGGCCAAATAACCAACTTGAAACTAGCTTCTCCGCAGTATTGGTTTCCATTTTTATAACTTCACTGGAGGTGTTTTTTTCTTCTAGATATGAGTTAAAATGTGCTAAACTAGAGAGGCAGAACACAGACTTGGTCTCTCAGCTCAGCACCCTGGAAGAGGACAGGAAGGGCATCGCTGAGCATCTGAGACACAGTCTCCTGGAGAAGGACGGAGAGGTGGAGGATCTGTCGGAGCAGCTGGAGAGTCTGCAGAAGGCCTTCGCTCAGGACCGAGACGCCCTGCAGCTGCAGCACATCCAGACCAGGCAGCAGCTCCAAGACCAAATCCAGGAGCTCGTTGAGAAGAACGAGACACTTGGTGAGACTTCACGAAGTCTCTTCCTGGAAATCAAACCGGAGTTCGGTTAAAGGTCAGGGGGCGACTTCAAAATCTGCAACCAAGAAAAAACGTTTTCCACCAACAGATGAGTCCCGAGACTTTAGAATATGAATGATTACGTTCTTTATTCATAGTTAGAAGTCAAAACAGAGCTAAGTAGCAAAACTGACAGCTGTCAATCAAAATAAACTGCCCCAAAATTACACATGTATAATTTTATCTGATGAGGTGCAAATGTGGACATTTTAACATCCCTGGTACCAGGATCCAGACCCTAGTGGTCAGTAGAGGAACTGCAGGTCTGGATCCAGACCCTAGTGGTCAGTAGAGGAACTGCAGGTCTGGATCCAGACCCTGGTGGTCAGTAGAGGAACTGCAGGTCTGGATCCAGACCCTGGTGGTCAGTAGAGGAACTGCAGGTCTGGATCCAGACCCTAGTGGTCAGTAGAGGAACTGTAACCCTCCTCCTTCCCTGTTGACCTGGACCTGGACTTAGAAAGCATGAATGTGGTCGTAGCAGCGATCTGAGAAGTGCGTGGTCTTAAGTTTCTCTTCTCGTTCCAGCGGAGAGGCTCGCTGCTCTGGAGGAGTTCCAGCCGCAGAGGGACGAGCTGCTGTCCAACGTGGCGTCTCTGGAGAAGCAGCTGGCTCTTCAGACAGAGGAGCACAAAGATGAGATTCACAGTCTGGAGATGAAAACGCTGATGGAGCGGAAAAGGTTGAATTGTTACCGTTTCTAAAGAATGACATCAGAAAGTTGTGTTGGACCTTTATAGGTTTGCCAACTCCCTGTAAAATAAATAAGGGACACCTCATCGGCAGGGCCGGCCAACACGATTGCCTTCACCTTTCCTAATTTTTTAGCCCCTTTTTTTTTGAGTGAAACGATTTTCTAACTATTTGACTCGAACCTGAATTGAATTAGATGCATATTTTTGAATGCCATGAACACATGGAAAACAAATTATTATCAGCAATTCACTTTAATACAAAATAACAAAATTAACTGAATAAAATAAGTATCTTTCTTAAACAGAAACCTGTTCTGCTTAACTTAAAGGAGCTTGAGGCCGGATTGAGGCAGGATTTATGAAAAAAATCTGTATACGTTTTAAGTTTTCTAGTAATAATGTCAGATGAAGCGTTCCAAACCCAAAAGAATGAGCCCTCTAGTGTATCTCTCCTTTGCCTTGAACAGGCTGTGTGCTGCAAAATGTGCTGCAATTCGGG